>NW_027141546.1:0-300000 GCF_036365525.1 Heterodontus francisci
GGAAGTGGGGGAGGGCAGTGAGGAGGTGGAGTGAAGGGGAGTGGCGTGGGGAGTGGGCAGGGCAGTGGCGTAGGGGAGTTGGGTAGGGGAGGGCAGTGTGGAGGAGAAGGAAGGGGAGTAGGGGAGGGAATTGGAGGACAGTGAGGAGGTGGAGGAAAAGGGAGTGGGGGAGGGGAGTGGTGTAGGGGAGGGCAGTGAGGATTTGGAGGGAAGGGATGTGGGTAAGGGGAGTGGTGTCGGGGAGTGGGAAAGTGGAGTGGGGAAGGGGAGTGGGGAAGGGGAGTGGGGGAGGGGAGTGGGGGAGGGGGAGGGGAGAGAGGTAGGGGAGTTGGGGAGCGGAGTGGGGTAGGGGTAGGGGTATGGGGGAGGGGAGTGAGGGAGGGGAATGGGGAGGGGAGTGGGGAGGGGAGTGGGGGAGGGGAGTGGGGTACGGGAGGGCAGTGAGGAGGTGCAGGGATACAGAGTGGTGGACGGGAGTGGGGGAGGGGTGTGGGGGAGGGGAGCGGGGGAAGTGAGTGGGCGGAGAGGAGTTGGGGGAGTGGATTTTGGGAGTGGAGTGGGAGAGGGGAGTGGGGTAGGGGAGTGGGGGAGGGGAGTGGGGAGGGGAGTTGGGGAGGGGAGTTGGGGAGGGGAGTTGGGGAGGGGAGTGGGGTAGGGAAGTTGGGGAGTGGAGTGGGGTAGGGAAGTGGGGGAGGGGAGTGAGGGATGGGAGTGAGGGAGGGGAGTTAACGAGGGGATTGAGGGAGGGGAGTGGGGGAGGGTGTTGGCGAGGGGAGGGGGAAGGGGAGTGGTTTAGGGGAGTGGGGGAGGGGAGTTGAGGCAGGGAGTGTGGGAGATGAGTGGGGAAGGGGAGATGCGGTGAGGAGAGACAGAGGGGAGTGGGGTGGAGGAGTGGGGGGAGGGGAGTGGGAGAGGGGAGTGGGGGATGGGAGTGGGGGTGGGGAGTAGGGGGAGGGGAGTTGGGGGGGAGTTGGGGAGGGTAGTCGGGTAGGGGAGTTGGGGAGTTGAGTGGGGGAGTTGAGTGGGGGAGTTGAGTGTGGGAGGGAAATGTGGGAGGGGAGTGTAGGAGGGGAGTGTGGAAGGGGAGTGTGGAAGGGGAGTTGGGGTGGGGAGTTGGGGTGGGGAGTTGGGGAGGGTAGTTGGGGAGGTTAGTGGGGGAGGGTAGTGAGGGAGGGGAGTGTGGAAGGGGAGTGGTGGAGGGGAGTGCGGTCGTGGAGTGCGGTAGGAGAGTGCGGTAGGGGAGTGGGGGTGTGGAGTGGAGTAGGGGCGTTGTGTAGGGGAGGGCAGTGAGGATTTGGAGGGAAGGGGAGTGGGATAGTGTATTGGGGAGGGGAGTGGGCGAGGGGTGTGTGTTATGTGAGTGAGGTAGGGGAGTCTGGTAGGGGAGTGGGGAGGGGAGTGAGGTAGGGTAATCGGGGTAGGGGAGTGGATGATGTGCGTGGGGTGGGGGAGGGGAGTGGGGGAGTGGAGTGAGTTAGGGGAGTGGGGGAGGGGAGTGGGTGAGGGGAGTGGTGGAGCGGAGTGGGGAAGGGGAGTGCGGTAGGGGAGTGCGGTAACGAGTGGGATAGGGGAGTGGGGTAGGGGTGTGGTGATTTGGAATGGGGTAGTGGAGTTGTTGTGGGAAGTGGGGGAGTGGAGTGCGGTAGGGGAGTGCGTGAGGGTAGTGGGTGATGGGAGTGTGGCAGGAGAGGGCTGTGAAGAGTTGCAGGGAAGAGCAGAGGTGGACTGGAGTGGGGGGAGGGGAGTGTGGGGGGGAGGGGTGTGTGGGAGGGGGTGGCTAGGGGAGGGGGGTAGGGGAATGTGGGAGGGGAGTGGGGTAGTGGAGTTGGGGTGCGGAGTGAGTTAGGGGAGTGGGGTAGGGATGTGGGAAAGTGGAGTGGGATAGGGGAGTGGCATAGGGGAGTGGGATAGGGGAGTGGGGGAGGTGTGTGGGGTAGGGGAGTTGGGTTGTGGAGGGCGGTGAGGAGGTGGAGGAAGGGGAGTGGGGAAGGGGTGTGAGGTAGGAGAGTTGGGGAGTGGAGTGGTGGATGGGAGTGTTGTAGGGGAGGGCAGTGAGGAGGTGCAGGGAAGCGGAGTGGTGGACGGGAGGGGAGTGGGGTAGTGGAGAGGGGCAGGTGAGAGGGGGAGGGGAGTCGGGGAGGGGATTGGGGAGGAGAGTTGGGGAGGGGAGTGGTGTGGGGGAGTGGGGTGTGGGGAGGGGGGGTGAGGGGAGTGTGGGGAGGGGAGTTGGGGGAGGGGTGTGGGGGAGGGGAGTGGGGAGGGAGGTGGGGAGGGGAGTGGGAGGGGAGTGGGGAGGGATGTGAGGGTAGTTAGTGGGGGAGGGGAGTGGGTGAGGGGAGTGGGGGAGGGGAGTGTGTGAGGGGAGCGGGGGAGGGGAGCGGGGGAGGGGAGAGCAGGAGGGGTGTGCGGGAGGGGAGTGGGATAGGGGAGTGAGGAATGGGAGTGAGGAGGGGAGTGGGGTAAGGGGAGATGGTGAGGGGAGTTGGGGAGGTGACCTGGGAAGGGACCTGGGGAGGGGACTTGGGGAGGGTACTTGGGGTAGAGGAGTGGGGTAGAGGAGTGCGGTAGAGGAGTGGGGAAGGAGATGAGAGGGGGAGGAGAAAGGGGGAGGAGATAGGGGGAGGGGCGTGGGGGAGGTATGTGGGGTAGGGGAGTTGGGGACTGGAGTGCAGTGAGGAGGTGGAGGTAAGGGGAGTGGGGAAGGGGAGTGGGGAAGGGGAGTGGGGAAGGGGAGTGGTTAAGGGGAGGTGGGTAGGGGAGTATGGGAGGGGAGTGAGGTAGGTAATTGGGGATGGGAGTGGGGTAGCGGAGTGGGGTAGTGGAGTGGGGTAGCGGAGTGGGGTAGTGGAGTGGGGTAGGGGTGTGGGGCAGGGGTGTGGGGCACGGGTGTAGGGGAGGGGAGTGGGGGAGGGGAGTGAGGTAGGTAATTGGGGATGGGAGTGGTGTAGCGGAGTGGGGTAGTGGAGTGGGGTAGCGGAGTGGGGTAGTGGAGTAGGGTAGGGGTGTGGGGCAGGGGTGTGGGGGCACGGGTGTGGGGGAGGGGAGTGGGGGAGGGGAGTGGCGGAGGGTAGCGGGGATGGGAGTGGGGGAGGGGAGGTGGAGAGTGGGGGAGGGGAGTTTTGGAGGGGAGTGTGACAGGGGAATTGTGAGGAGAGTGGGGTCGGGGAGAGGTGCAGGGGAGTGGGGGAGGGGATTTGGGGTGGGGTGTGGGAGAGTGGGGGAGTGGGGAGGGGAGTGGGGGAGGGGAGTGGGGGAGGGGAGTTGGGGCGTGGAGCTGGGGAGGGGAGGGGAGTGGGGTTGGGGACTGGTGGAAGGAAGTCGGGTAGGGGAGTGAGGAGGGGAGTGGTGTAGGGGAGTGGGGGAGTTGTGTAGGGGAGTGGGGGAGTGGGGGAGGGGAGGGCAGAGAGAAGGTGGAGTGAAGGGGAGTTGTGTAGGGAGTGGGCAGGGCAGTGGCGTAGGGGAGTTGGGTAGGGGAGGGCATTGTGGAGGAGAAGGAAGGGAGTAGGGGAGGGGAGTGGAGGAGGGTAGTGGGGGAGGGGAGGGCGGTGAGGAGGTGGAGGAAAAGGGAGTGGGGAGGGGAGTGGTGTAGGGGAGGGCAGTGAGGATTTGGAGGGAAGGGATGTGGGGAAGGGATTGTGGGGAAGGGGAGTCGGGTCGGGGAGTGGGAAAGTGGAGTGGGATAGGGGAGTGGGGAGGGGAGTGGGGGAGTGGGGGAGGGGAGCGGGGGAGGGGAGGTGGGGAGCGGAGTGGGCTAGTGGTGTGGAGTAGGGGTGTGGGGTAGGGTTGTGGGGGAGGGGAGTGGGGGAGGGGAGTGGGGTACGGTGGGCAGTGAGGAGGTGCAGGGATGCGGAATGGTGGACGGGAGTGGGGGATGGGAGGGGAGCGGGGGAGGGGGTGGGAAGGGTGCGGGTGTGGGGAGCGGGGGAGGGGGTTTGTGAAGGTGAGTGGCGGACAGGAGTTGGGGGAGGAGATTTGGGGAGTAGAGGAGAGGGGAGTGGGGAGGGGAGTGGGGGAGGGGAGTTGGGGGAGGGGAGTTGGCGGAGGGGAGTTGGCGGAGGGGAGTTGGCGGAGGGGAGTGAGGGAGGGAGTTGACGAGGGAAGTGAGGGAGGGGAGTGGGGGAGGGGAGTGGGATAGGGGAGTGGGATAGGGAATGGGGGATGGGAGTGGGGGAGGGGATTGGGGGAGTGGAGGGGGAAGGGGAGTTGTTTAGGGGAGTGAGAGACGGGAGTTGAGGCAGGGAGTGTGGGAGAGGAGTGGGGAAGGGAGATGCGGAGAGGAGAGGAGAGGGGAGGGGAGTCCGGTGGAGGAGTGGGAGAGGAGAGTGGGGTTTGTGAGTGCGGTAGGGGAGTGTGGGAGGGGAGTGGGGGGCAGTGAATGGGGTAGGGGAGTGGCGTAAGTGAGTGGGGGCAGGGAGAGGGGAGGGGAGTGGAGGGAAGGGGAGTTGGGGAGTGGAGTGGGGGAGGTGTGTGGGTTAGGAGAGTTGGGTAGTGGAGGGCAGTGAGGAGGTGGAGGGGAGGGGAGTGGGGTAGGAAAGTTGGGGAGCGGACTGCGGTAGGGATGTGATGACAGGAGTGGGGTAGCGGAGTGGGGTAGCGGAGTGGGGTAAGGGTGTGGTGACGGGGAGTGGGGTAGGGGAGTTGTGGAGGGGAGTGCGGTGGGGGAGTGGGGGTGTGGGTAGAGTGGGGTAGGGGCGTGGTGTAGGGGAGGGCAGTGAGGATTTGGAGGGAAGGGAGTGGAATGGGGTAGGGGAGTGGGGGAGGGGAGTGGGGTACGGTGGGCAGTGAGGAGGTGCAGGGATGCGGAATGGTGGACGGGAGTGGGGGTGGGGAGGGGGCGGGGGAGGGGAGCGGGGGAGGGGTTTGTGAAGGTGAGTGGCGGACAGGAATTGGGGGAGGAGATTTGGGGAGTAGAGGAGAGGGGAGTGGGGGAGGGGAGTTGGGGGAGGGGAGTTGGGGGAGGGGAGTTGGCGGAGGGGAGTTGGCGGAGGGAGTGAGGGAGGGGAGTTGACGAGGGAAGTGAGGGAGGGAGTGGGGGAGGGGAGTGGGATAGGGGAGTGGATAGGGGAGTGGGGGATGGGAGTGGGGGAGGGGAGTGGGGGAGGGGAGGGGAAGGGGAGTTGTTTAGGGGAGTGAGAGACGGGAGTTGAGGCAGGGAGTGTGGAGAGGAGTGGGGAAGGGGAGATGCGGAGAGGAGAGGAGAGGGGGAGGGGAGTCGGGTGGAGGAGTGGGAGAGGGGATTGGGGTTTGTGAGTGCGGTAGGGGAGTGTGGGAGGGGAGTGGGGGACAGTGAATGGGGTAGGGAGTGGCGTAAGTGAGTGGGGGCAGGGAGAGGGGAGGGGAGTGGAGGGAAGGGGAGTTGGGGAGTGGACTGGGAGGTGTGTGGGTTAGGAGAGTTGGGTAGTGGAGGGCAGTGAGGAGGTGGAGGGGAGGGGAGTGGGGTAGGGGAGTGGGGGAGCGGACTGCAGTAGGGATGAGGTGTCAGGGAGTGGCGTAGCGGAGTGGGGTAGGGGAGTGGGGGTAGGGGAGTGGGGGTAGGGGAGTGGGGGAAGCGAGTGGGGGAAGCGAGTGGGGGAAGGGAGTGGGGGAAGGGAGTGGGGGAAGGGAGTGGGTTAGGAGAGTGGAGTGGTGTAGGGGATTGGGGTAGGGGAGTGCTGTCGGGGAGTGGAGTAGGGGAGTGGGGTATGGGAGATTGTGAGGGAAGTGCGGGAGGAGTGTTGGGGGAGGGGAGTTGGGGAGGGGAGTGGGGTAGAGGAGTGGGGTAGTACAGTGGGGGAGGGGAGTTGCGGCAGGGGTTGGGGAGCGGAGTGGTTGCGGGGAGTTGCGGAGAGGAGAGGGGGAGGGAGTGTAGTGGGTGCAGGTGTGCGGTAGGGGAGTGGGGGAGGCTTGTTGGGTATGGGAGTGTGGGTGTGAGGAGTGGGGTATGGGTGTGCAGTAGGGGAGTGTGGAAGGGACTGGAGGAGGGAATGAGGGAGGGGAGTGGGGGACTGGGAGTGGGGTAGGGGAGTGGCAAAGGTCCGTGGGGGAGGGGAGAGGGGAGTGAAATGGGGGAGGGCGTGGGGAGGGGAGTGGGGTGGGGAGTAGGGTGGGATGTGGAGCATGGGAGTTGGGTATGGGAGTTGGTGAGGGGGGTGGGATGGAGAGTTCGGGAGAGGAGTGGGTGAGCGGAGTGGGGCAGGGAGTGAGTGAGGGAGTGAGGGTGGGGAATTGGGATGGGAGTGGGGGTGGGGAGTGGGGTAGGGGTGTGGGGTAGGGGTGTGGGGTACGGGATGGGGTAGGGGAGTGGGGTAGGGGAGTGGGGGAGGGGAAAGAGGGAGGGGATTGAGGGAGGGGAGTGAGGGAGGGGAGATGGGGAGGATGTGAGAAGGGGAGTGAAGGAGGGGAGTGGAGTAGGGGAGTCGGGTATGGAAGTTAGTGCGGGGAGTTGAGGAGGACAGTGGGGGAGTGTAGTATGGGAGGGGAGTTGGGAGTGGAGTTGGGGAGGGGAGTGAGGGAGGGGAGTTGAGAAGGGGTGTGGGGGAAGGGAGTGGGGTGGTAAGTGGTGCAGGGGAGTTGGGTATGGGAATTGGTGGGGGAGTGGGGGAGGAGAGTTGGGGATGGTAGTTGGGAAGGGGAGTTGGGGAGGGTTGGATAGGGGACCGCGGTAGGGGAGTGGGGGAAGTGAGTGGGGGGAGGGGCATGGGGAGAGGTGGTTGCGGGGAGTTGCGGAGAGGAGAGGGGGAGGGGAGTGTGTGAGAGGAGTGGGGGAGTGTAGTGGGTGTGAGAGTGGGGTAGGGGAGTGGGGAGGGGAGTTGGGGATGGGAGTGGGGGTATAGAGTGGGGTAGGGGTGTGGGGTAGGGGAGTGGGTATGGAGTGTGGGAGGGGAGGAGGGGAGTGGGGGAGAGGGAGTGGGTAGGGGAGTGGCATAGGTCCGTGGGGGTGGGAGAGGGGAGTGGAGTAGGGGAGAGGAGTGGGGTAGAATAGTGGTGGATGGGAATGGGGAGGGGAGTTGGGCCGGGGAGTGGGGGAGGGGAGTAAGGCAGGGGTGTGGGGTAGGGGAGTACGTTAGGGGAGTGGGAGCGGGGAGTGGGAGAGGGGAGTGGGGGACAAGGGGTGGGGTAGGGGAGTGATGTAGGGGAGTGGGTGAGGGGAGTTGGTGTGAGGAGTGGGGGAGGGGAGTGGGGGAGGGGATTGAGGGAGGGGAGTGGGGGAGGGGAGTGGGGGTGGGGTGTGGGGAGGGGAGGGGGAAGGGGAGTGGTTTAGGGGAGTGGGTGAGGGGAGTTGGTGTGAGGAGTGGGGGAGGGGAGTGGGGGAGGGGAGTGGGAGAGGGGAGTGGGGGAGGGGAGTGAGGTAGGGGAATGGGAAAGGCGACTGCGTTAGGGGAGTGGCAGAGGGGAGTGGGAGAGGGGAGTGGGCGACAAGGAATGGGGTAGGGGAGTGATGTAGGGGAGTGGGTGAGGGGAGTTGGTGAGGGGAGTGGGGGAGGGGAATGGGGGAGGGGAGTGATGCAGGGAGTGGGAAAGGGGCGTGGGATCGGGGAGCGCAGTGAGAAGGTGGAGGGAAGGGGAGTGGGGAGGGGAGTGAGGATGTGTGTAGGGTCGAGGAGTTGGGTAGTGGAGGGCAGTGAGGAGGTGGAGGGAAGGGGAGTGGGGAAGGGGTGTGGTAGGAGAGGTGGGTACGGGAGTAGGGGAGGGTAGTGAGGTATGGGAGTTTGTGAGGGGAGTGGGGGAGGGGAGTGGGGGAGGGGAGTGATGTAGGGAGTGGGAAAGGGGCGTGGGATAGGGAAGCGCAGTGAGGAGGTGGAGGGAAGGGGAGTGGGGAGGGGAGTGAGGATGTGGGGAGGGTCGAGGTGTTGGGTAGTGGAGGGCAGTGAGGATGTGGAGGGAAAGGGAGTGGGGAAGGGGTGTGGTAGGAGATGTGGGTACGGGAGTAGGGGAGGGTAGTGAGGTATGGGAGTGGTTGAGGGGAGTGGGGTAGGGGAGCGTGGTAGGGGATTGGGGTAGGGGAGTGGGGTAGGGCAGTGTGGTAGGGGAGTGGGGTAGGGGAGTTGTAGAGGGAGTGCAGTAGGGGAATGGGGGAGGGGAGTGGGGTTGGGGATTGGGGGAGTGTACTGGGGGATGGGTGTGTGGTTGGGCAGGGCAGTGAAGAGGTGGAGGGAACTGAGTGGTGGAGGGGAGTGGGTGAGGTGATTGGAGGAGGGGGTGTGGTAAGGGTGTGAGGTAGGGAAGTGAGGTAGGAGAATTGGGTAGGGGATGTGGTCAGGGAGTTTGGGATGGGAGTGGGGGAGGGGAGTGGGGGAGGGGAGTGATGTAGGGAGTGGGAAAGGGGCGTGGGATAGGGAAGCGCAGTGAAGAGGTGGAGGGAAGGGGAGTGGTGAGGGGAGTGAGGATGTGTGTAGGGTCGAGGTGTTGGGTAGTGGAGGGCAGTGAGGAGGTGGCGGGAAGGGGGGTGGGGAAGGGATGTGGTAGGAGATGTGGGTACGGGAGTAGGGGAGGATAGTGAGGTATGGGAGTGGTGGAGGGGAGTGGGGTAGGGGAGTGTGTTAGGGGATTGGGGTAGGGGAGTTGTAGAGGGAGTGCAGTAGGGGAATGGGGGAGGGGAGTGGGGTTGGGGATTGGGGGAGTGTACTGGGGGATGGGAGTGTGGTTGGGCAGGGCAGTGAAGAGGTGGAGGGAACTGAGTGGTGGAGGGGAGTGGGTGAGGTGATTGGAGGAGGGGGTGTGGTAAGGGTGTGAGGTAGGGGAGTGAGGTAGGAGAATTGGGTAGGGGATGTGGTCAGGGAGTTTGGGAGGGGAGTGGGGGAGGGGAGTGGGGGAGGGGAGTGATGTAGGGAGAGGGAAAGGGGCGTGGGATAGGTGAGCGCAGTGAGGAGGTGGAGGGAAGGGGAGTGGGGAGGGGAGTGAGGATGTGTGTAGGGTCGAGGTGTTGGGTAGTGGAGGGCAGTGAGGAGGTGGAGGGAAGGGGAGTGGGGAAGGGGTGTGGTAGGAGATGTGGGTACGGGAGTAGGGGAGGGTAGTGAGGTATTGGAGTGGTGGAGGGGAGTGGGGTAGGGGAGAGTGGTAGGGGATTGGGGTAGGGGTGTGGGGTAGGGCAGTGTGGTAGGGGAGTGGGGTAGGGGAGTTGTAGAGGGAGTGCAGTAGGGGAGTGGGGGAGGGGAGTGGGGTAGGAGAGGTGGGTAGGGGTGTGGGGAGGGGAGTGAGGTAGGGGAGTGGGGAGGGGTGTGGAGGAGGGGAATGGGGTAGGGGAGTGGGGTAGGGGAGTTGTGGAGGGGAGTGGGGTAGGGGAGTGTGGTAGGGGAGTGGGGTAGGGGAGTGGGGTAGGGGAGTTGTGGAGGGCACTGCGGTCGGGGTGTGGGGTCGGGGAGTGGGGCAGGGGAGTGGGGGAGGGTAGTGGAGGATGGGATTGTCTTAGGTGAGGGCAGTGAAGAGGTGGAGGGAAGCGGAGTGGTGGATCGGAGTAGGGGAGGGGATTGGTGGTGGGGTGTGGTAAGGGAGTGGGTTCAGCGAATGGGGTAGGGGAGTGTGGTAGCGGAGTTGGGGAGGCTAGTTGGGGAGGGGAGTGGGGAGGAGAGTGGGGGAAGTTAATGTGGGAGGGGAGTGGACGAGGGGAGCTGGGGCGGGGAGAGGGGGAGGGGAGTGGGGAGAGGAGTTGGGGAGGGGAGTGGGGGAGGGGTGTGGGGGAGGGAGGTGGGGGAGGGCTGTTGGGGGGATTTGGGGAGGGGTGTTCTGGAGGGAAGTGAGGGAGGGGAGTTGTGCAGGGGAGTGGGGGAGGTGAGTTTGGTAGGGGAGTGGAGTAGGGGCTTGTGGTAAGGGAGTTGGTGAGGGGTGTGGGGTAGGGGAGTGGGGTAATGAGTTGGGTGGGGAGTGGGGGAGGGGAGGGGGGAGGGGAGTTGGGGAGGGGAGTTGGGGAGGGGAGTTGGGTAGAGGAGTGGGGGTAAGGAGTGGGGTGCGGGAGTGGAGTAGGGGAGTGGGGGAGGTGAGTTGTGGAGGGGAGTGGGGGACAGGGAATGGGGGACAGGGGGAGTGGGGTAGGGGAGTGATATAGGGGGTGGGTTAGGGGAGTGGTCGAGGGGAGTGGGGTAGGGGAGTGGGGTAGGGGAGTGGGGGAGGGGAGTGGGGGACAGGGAGTGGGGGATAGGTAATGGGGTAGGGGAGTGATATAGGGGAGTGGGGGAGGGGAGTGGGGGACAGGAAGTGGTGTAGGGGAGTGCGATAGGTGAGTTGGGGTGGGGGGAGGGTAGTGGGGGAGGGGAGTGTGGTAGGGGGAGTGTGGGAAGGGAGTAGGGAAGGGGTGTGTTGTAAGGGAGTGGGGGATGGGAGTGGGGTAGGGGAGTGGGGTAGGGCAGTGATGTAGGGGTGTGTGGGAGTGGAGTGGAAAGGGGACTGGCGAGGGGAGTGGGGTAGGGGAGTGGGGCAGTGAGACGGGTGTGGAGTAGGGGAGGGGAGTGGGGGAGGGGAGTGGCGGCAGGAATGGGGTAGGGGAGTGCGGGAGGGAGTGAGCTGGGGAGTGAGGGAGGGTAGAGTGGGAGGGGAGCGGAGAGGGGAGTAGGGGCGCGGAGTTGGGGAGGGGAGTGGGGAGGGGTCTGGGGGAGGGGATTGGTGGAGGGGATTGGTGCAGGGGAGTTGGGGAAGGGAGTGGGGGAGAGGAGCTGCTGGTGGAGTTGGGGAGTGGAGCGGTTGAGGGGAGTTGGGGAGGGGAGTGTGGCGGGGAGTGGGGGAGGAGTGTGGGGTAGGAGAGTGAGGAGGGGAGTGGGGGAGGGGAGTGTGGGACAGGGAGTGGGGGAACAGGGATTGGGGGACAGGGGGTCTGGTAGGGGAGTGATAAAGGGGAGTGGGGTAGGGGAGTGGGTTACGGGAGTGGGGGAGGGGAGTGGGGGACAGGGAGTGGGAGAGGTGAGTGGGGTATGGGAGTGGGGTAGGGGAGTGGGTGAAGGGAGTGGGAGTGGGGAGTGGGGGAAAGGAAGTGGGGTAGGGGAGTGCGGTAGGTGAGTCAGGGCTGGGAGAGGGGAGTGGGGGAGGGGAGCGTGGTAGGGGAGTGTGGTCGGGGAGTGTGGGAGGGGAGTTCGGTAGGGGGAGTGTGGGAAGGGAGTAGGGAAGGGGAGTGTGGGAGGGGAGTGGGGGATGGGAGTGGTGTAGGGGAGTGGGGTAGGGGAATGATGTAGGGGAGTGTGGGAGTGGAGTGGTAAGGGGACTGGGGAGGGGAGTGCGGTAGGGGAGTGGAGGCATTGAGAGGGGAGTGGAGTGGGGAAGGGGAGTAGGGTAGGGGAGTGGCAGCAGGAATGGGGTAGGGGAGTGGGGGAGGGAAGTGGGCTGGGGAGTGTGGGAGGGTAGTGTGGGAGGGGAGGGAAGAGGTGTGTAGGGGAGCGGAGTTGGGGAGGGGAGTGTGGAGGGGAGTGGGGGAGCGGATTGGCGGAGGGGATTGGCGGAGGGGAGTGGGGGAGGGGAGTGGGGTAGGGGCGATAGTGATGGAGTTGGGGAGTGGAGCGGTTGAGGGGAGTTGGGGAGGGGTGTGGGGGAGGGGAGTGGGGGAGGGGTGTGGGGTAGGAGAGTGAGGGAGGGCAGTGGGGGAAGCAGTGGGATAGGGGAGTGTGGTTGGGGGTGGGGTTGGGAAGTGGGGGAGGGGAATGAAGTAGGGAAGTTGGGAGGGGAGTGGGGAAGGGGAGTGGGAGAGGGGTGGCTGGGTGGGATGTGGGGTATGGGAGTGAGGGAGGGGTGTTAGGGGGTAGTGGTATCGGGGAATGGTGTATGGGAGTGGGGGATGGGATTTGGGGAACAAAGTGATGAGCTCAAAGGAGGAGAAGGTGCAAGAGGAGTTGTGGGGGGAGAGAGAGAGTAAAATGTGAAAGGGGTGATTTGGCTAGGGTGGAATATTAACACACTGACAGAGAACACAGATTAATATTAACACACTCACTGACACACTGTGCATATCATGACCCACAGTCAGATACACCCTGTAAAGTGTAAAACACCCCCACTGTCCTCAGTAATATTAACACACTGAAAGAGAACACAGATTAATATTAACACACTCACTGACACACTGTGTACATCATGACCCACAGTCAGATACACCCTGTGAAGTGTAAAACACCCCCACTGTCCTCAGTAATATTAACACACTGACAGAGAACACAGATTAATATTAACACACTCAGTGACACACTGTGTATATCATGACCCACAGTCAGATACACCCTGTGAAGTGTAAAACACCCCCACTGTCCTCAGTAATATTAACACACTGACAGAGAACACAGATTAATATTAACACACTCACTGACACACTGTGCACATCATGCCCCACAGCCAGATACACCCTGTGAAGTGTAAAACACCCCCACTGTCCTCAGTAATATTAACACACTGACAGAGAACACAGATTAAAATTAACACACTCACTGACAAACTGTGTACATCATGACCCACAGTCAGATAAACCCTGTGAAGTGTAAAACACCCCCACTGTCCTCAGTAATATTAACACACTGACAGAGAACACAGATTAATATTGACACACTCACTGACACACTGTGTATGTCATGACTCACAGCCAGATAAACCCTGTGAAGTGTAAAACACCCCCACTGTCCTCAGGAATATTAACACACTGACAGAGAACACAGATTAATATTAACACACTCACTGACACACTGTGTAAATCATGACCCACAGTCAGATACATCCTGTGAAGTGTAAAACACCCCCACTGTCCTCAGTAATATTAACACACTGACAGAGAACACAGATTAATATTAACACACTCACTGACACACTGTGTACATCATGACCCACAGCCAGATACACCCTGTGAAGTGTAAAACACCCCCACTGTCCACAGTAATATTAACACACTGACAGAGAACACAGATTAAAATTAACACACTCACTGACAAACTGTGTACATCATGACCCACAGTCAGATCAACCCTGTGAAGTGTAAAACACCCCCACTGTCCTCAGTAATATTAACACACTGACAGAGAACACAGATTAATATTGACACACTCACTGACACACTGTGTATGTCATGACTCACAGCCAGATAAACCCTGTGAAGTGTAAAACACCCCCACTGTCCTCAGGAATATTAACACACTGACAGAGAACACAGATTAATATTAACACACTCACTGACACACTGTGTACATCATGACCCACAGTCAGATACACCCTGTGAAGTGTAAAACACCCCCACTGTCCTCAGTAATATTAACACACTGACAGAGAACACAGATTAATATTAACACACTCACTGACACACTGTGTATATCATGATCCACAGTCCAGATACACCCTGTGAAGTGTAAAACACCCCCACTGTCCTCAGTAATATTAACACACTGACAGAGAACACAGATTAAAATTAACACACTCACTGACAAACTGTGTACATCATGACCCACAGTCAGATAAACCCTGTGAAGTGTAAAACACCCCCACTGTCCTCAGTAATATTAACACACTGACAGAGAACACAGATTAATATTGACACACTCACTGACACACTGTGTATGTCATGACTCACAGCCAGATAAACCCTGTGAAGTGTAAAACACCCCCACTGTCCTCAGGAATATTAACACACTGACAGAGAACACAGATTAATATTAACACACTCACTGACACACTGTGTAAATCATGACCCACAGTCAGATACATCCTGTGAAGTGTAAAACACCCCCACTGTCCTCAGTAATATTAACACACTGACAGAGAACACAGATTAATATTAACACACTCACTGACACACTGTGTACATCATGACCCACAGCCAGATACACCCTGTGAAGTGTAAAACACCCCCACTGTCCACAGTAATATTAACACACTGACAGAGAACACAGATTAAAATTAACACACTCACTGACAAACTGTGTACATCATGACCCACAGTCAGATCAACCCTGTGAAGTGTAAAACACCCCCACTGTCCTCAGTAATATTAACACACTGACAGAGAACACAGATTAATATTGACACACTCACTGACACACTGTGTATGTCATGACTCACAGCCAGATAAACCCTGTGAAGTGTAAAACACCCCCACTGTCCTCAGGAATATTAACACACTGACAGAGAACACAGATTAATATTAACACACTCACTGACACACTGTGTAAATCATGACCCACAGTCAGATACATCCTGTGAAGTGTAAAACACCCCCACTGTCCTCAGTAATATTAACACACTGACAGAGAACACAGATTAATATTAGCACACTCACTGACACACTGTGTACATCATGACCCACAGCCAGATACACCCTGTGAAGTGTAAAACACCCCCACTGTCCTCAGTAATATTAACACACTGACAGAGAACACAGATTAAAATTAACACACTCACTGACAAACTGTGTACATCATGACCCACAGTCAGATCAACCCTGTGAAGTGTAAAACACCCCCACTGTCCTCAGTAATATTAACACACTGACAGAGAACACAGATTAATATTGACACACTCACTGACACACTGTGTATATCATGACCCACAGTCAGATACACCCTGTGAAGTGTAAAACACCCCCACTGTCCTCAGTAATATTAACACACTGACAGAGAACACAGATTAATATTAACACACTCACAGACACACTGTGTATATCATGACCCACAGTCAGATACACCCTGCGAAGTGTAAAACATCCCCACTGTCCTCAGGAATATTAACACACTGACAGAGAACACAGATTAATATTAACACACTCACTGACACACTGTGTATATCATGACCCACAGTCAGATACACCCTGTGAAGTGTAAAACACCCCCACTGTCCTCAGTAATATTAACACACTGACAGAGAACACAGATTAATATTAACACACTCACTGACACACTGTGTATATCATGACCCACAGTCAGATACACCCTGTGAAGTGTAAAACACCCCCACTGTCCTCAGTAATATTAACACACTGACAGAGAACACAGATTAAAATTAAAACACTCACTGACACACTGTGTACATCATGACCCAGAGTCAGATACACCCTGTGAAGTGTAAAACACCCCCACTGTCCTCAGTAATATTAACACACTGACAGAGAACACAGATTAATATTAAAACACTCACTGACACACTGTGTACATCATGACCCAGAGTCAGATACACCCTGTGAAGTGTAAAACACCCCCACTGTCATCAGGAATATTAACACACTGACAGAGAACACAGATTAATATTAACACACTCACTGACACACTGTGTACATCATGACCCACAGTCAGATACACCCTGTGAAGTGTAAAACACCCCCACTGTCCTCAGCAATATTAACACACTGACAGAGAACACAGATTAATATTAACACACTCACTGATACACTGTGTATATCATGACCCACAGTCAGATAAACACTGTGAAGTGTAAAACACCCCCACTGTCCTCAGTAATATTAACACACTGACAGAGAACACAGATTAAAATTAAAACACTCACTGACACACTGTGTACATCATGACCCAGAGTCAGATACACCCTGTGAAGTGTAAAACACCCCCACTGTCCTCAGTAATATTAACACACTGACAGAGAACACAGATTAATATTAACACACTCACTGACACACTGTGTACATCATGACCCACAGTCAGATACACCCTATGAAGTGTAAAACACCCCCACTGTCCTCAGTAATATGAACACACTGACAGAGAACACAGATTAATATTAACACACTCACTGACACACTGTGTATATCATGACCCACAGTCAGATAAACCCTGTTAAGTGTAAAACACCCCCACTGTCCTCAGTGATATTAACACACTGACAGAGAACACAGATTAATATTAACACACTCACTGAAACACTGTGTATATCATGACCCACAGTCAGATAAACCCTGTTCAGTGTAAAACACCCCCACTGTCCTCAGTGATATTAACACACTGACAGAGAACACAGATTAATATTAACACACTCACTGACACACTCTGTACCTCATGACCCACAGTCAGATACACCCTGTGAAGTGTAAAACACCCCCGCTGTCCTCAGCAATATTAACACACTGACAGAGAACACAGATTAATATTAACACACTCACTGACACACTGTGTATATCATGACCCACAGTCAGATAAACCCTGTGAAGTGTAAAACACCCCCACTGTCCTCAGTAATATTAACACACTGACAGAGAACACAGATTAATATTAACACACTCACTGACACACTGTGTATATCATGACCCACAGTTATATACACCCTGTGAAGTGTAAAACACCCCCACTGTCCTCAGCAATATTAACACGCTGACAGAGAACACAGATTAATATTAACACACTCACTGACACACTGTGTATATCATGACCCACAGTCAGATAAACCCTGTGAAGTGTAAAACATCCCCACTGTCCTCAGGAATATTAACACACTGACAGAGAACACAGATTAATATTAACACACTCACTGACACACTGTGTATATCATGACCCACAGTCAGATACACCCTGTGAAGTGTAAAACACCCCCACTGTCCTCAGGCATATTAACACACTGACAGAGAACACAGATTAATATTAACACACTCACTGACACACTGTGTACATTATGACCCACAGTCAGATACACCCTGTGAAGTGTAAAACATCCCCACTGCCCTCAGGAATATTAACACACTGACAGAGAACACAGATTAATATTAACACACTCACTGACACACTGTGTATATCGTGACCCACAGTCAGATACACCCTGTGAAGTGTAAAACACCCCCACTGTCCTCAGGCATATTAACACACTGACAGAGAACACAGATTAATATTAACACACTCACTGACACACTGTGTACATTATGACCCACAGTCAGATACACCCTGTGAAGTGTAAAACATCCCCACTGCCCTCAGGAATATTAACACACTGACAGAGAACACAGATTAATATTAACACACTCACTGACACACTGTGTATATCGTGACCCACAGTCAGATAAACCCTGTGAAGTGTAAAACACCCCCACTGTCCTCAGCAATATTAACACACTGACAGAGAACACAGATTAATATTAACACACTCACTGACACACTGTGTATATCATGACCCACAGTCAGATAAACCCTGTGAAGTGTAAAACACCCCCACTGTCCTCAGGAATATTAACACACTGACAGAGAACACAGATTAATATTAACACACTCACTGACACACTGTGTACATCATGATCCACAGTCAGATACACCCTGTGAAGTGTAAAACACCCCCACTGTCCTCAGTAATATTAACACACTGACAGAGAACACAGATTAATATTAACACACTCACTGACACACTGTTTATATCATGACCCACAGTCAGATAAACCCTGTGAAGTGTAAAACACCCCCACTGTCCTCAGTAATATTAACACACTGACAGAGAACACAGATTAATATTAACACACTCACTGACACACTGTGTATATCATGACCCACAGTCAGATAAACCCTGTTAATTGTAAAACACCCCCACTGTCCTCAGTGATTTTAACACACTGACAGAGAACACAGATTAATATTAACACACTCACTGACACACTGTGTATATCATGACCCACAGTCAGATAAACCCTGTTAAGTGTAAAACACCCCCACTGTCCTCAGTGATATTAACACACTGACAGAGAACACAGATTAATATTAACACACTCACTGACACACTGTGTACCTCATGACCCACAGTCAGATACACCCTGTGAAGTGTAAAACACCCCCGCTGTCCTCAGCAACATTAACACACTGACAGAGAACACAGATTAATATTAACACACTCACTGACACACTGTGTATATCATGACCCACAGTCAGATAAACCCTGTGAAGTGTAAAACACCCCCACTGTCCTCAGTAATATTAACACACTGACAGAGAACACAGATTAATATTAACACACTCACTGACACACTGTGTATATCATGACCCACAGTTAGATACACCCTGTGAAGTGTAAAACACCCCCACTGTCCTCAGCAATATTAACACGCTGACAGAGAACACAGATTAATATTAACACACTCACTGACACACTGTGTATATCAGGACCCACAGTCAGATAAACCCTGTGAAGTGTAAAACATCCCCACTGTCCTCAGGAATATTAACACACTGACAGAGAACACAGATTAATATTAACACACTCACTGACACACTGTGTATATCATGACCCACAGTCAGATACACCCTGTGAAGTGTAAAACACCCCCACTGTCCTCAGGCATATTAACACACTGACAGAGAACACAGATTAATATTAACACACTCACTGACACACTGTGTACATCATGACCCACAGTCAGATAAACCCTGTGAAGTGTAAAACACCCCCACTGTCCTCAGTAATATTAACACACTGACAGAGAACACAGATTAATATTAACACACTCACTGACACACTGTGTATATCATGACTCACAGTCAGATAAACCCTGTGAAGTGTAAAACACCCCCACTGTCCTCAGTAATATTAACACAGTGACAGAGAACACAGATTAATATTAACACACTCACTGACACACTGTGTATATCATGACCCACAGTCAGATAAACCCTGTGAAGTGTAAAACACCCCCACTGTCCTCAGTAATATTAACACAGTGACAGAGAACACAGATTAATATTAACACACTCACTGACACACTGTGTATATCATGACCCACAGTCAGATACACCCGGTGAAGTGTAAAACATCCCCACTGTCCTCAGGAATATTAACACACTGACAGAGAACACAGATTAATATTAACACACTCACTGACACACTGTGTATATCATGACCCACAGTCAGATAAACCCTGTGAAGTGTAAAACATCCCCACTGTCCTCAGGAATATTAACACACTGACAGAGAACACAGATTAATATTAACACACTCAGTGACACACTGTGTATATCATGACCCACAGTCAGATACACCCTGTGAAGTGTAAAACACCCCCACTGTCCTCAGGCATATTAACACACTGACAGAGAACACAGATTAATATTAACACACTCACTGACACACTGTGTACATCATGACCCACAGTCAGATAAACCCTGTGAAGTGTAAAACACCCCCACTGTCCTCAGTAATATTAACACACTGACAGAGAACACAGATTAATATTAACACACTCACTGACACACTGTGTATATCATGACTCACAGTCAGATAAACCCTGTGAAGTGTAAAACACCCCCACTGTCCTCAGTAATATTAACACAGTGACAGAGAACACAGATTAATATTAACACACTCACTGACACACTGTGTATATCATGACCCACAGTCAGATAAACCCTGTGAAGTTTAAAACACCCCCACTGTCCTCAGTAATATTAACACAGTGACAGAGAACACAGATTAATATTAACACACTCACTGACACACTGTGTATATCATGACCCACAGTCAGATACACCCGGTGAAGTGTAAAACATCCCCACTGTCCTCAGTAATATTAACACACTGACAGAGAACACAGATTAATATTAACACACTCACTGACACACTGTGTACATCATGACCCACAGTCAGATAAACCCTGTGAAGTGTAAAACACCCCCACTGTCCTCAGGAATATTAACACACTGACAGAGAACACAGATTAATATTAACACACTCACTGACACACTGTGTATATCATGACCCACAGTCAGATACACCCTGTGAAGTGTAAAACACCCCCACTGTCCTCAGGAATATTAACACACTGACAGAGAACACAGATTAATATTAACACACTCACTGACACACTGTGTATATCATGACCCACAGTCAGATACACCCTGTGAAGTGTAAAACACCCCCACTGTCCTCAGGAATATTAACACACTGACAGAGAACACAGATTAATATTAACACACTCACTGACACACTGTGTATATCATGACCCACAGTCAGATACACCCTGTGAAGTGTAAAACACCCCCACTGTCCTCAGTAATATTAACACACTGACAGAGAACACAGATTAATATTAACACACTCACTGACACACTGTGTATATCATGACCCACAGTCAGATACACCCTGTGAAGTGTAAAACACCCCCACTGTCCTCAGGAATATTAACACACTGACAGAGTACACAGATTAATATTAACACTCTCACTGACACACTGTGTATATCATGACCCACAGTCAGATACACCCTGTGAAGTGTAAAACACCCCCACTGTCCTCAGGAATATTAACACACTGACAGAGAACACAGATTAATATTAACACACTCACTGACACACTGTGTATATCATGACCCACAGTCAGATACACCCTGTGAAGTGTAAAACACCCCCACAGTCCTCAGGAATATTAACACACTGACAGAGAACACAGATTAACATTAACACACTCACTGACACACTGTGTACATCATGACCCACAGTCAGATAAACCCTGTGAAGTGTAAAACACCCCCACTGTCCTCAGGAATATTAACACACTGACAGAGAACACAGATTAATATTAACACACTCACTGACACACTGTGTATATCATGACCCACAGTCAGTTACACCCTGTGAAGTGTAAAACACCCCCACTGTCCTCAGGAATATTAACACACTGACAGAGAACACAGATTAATATTAACACACTCACTGACACACTGTGTACATCATGACCCACAGTCAGATACACCCTGTGAAGTGTAAAACATCCCCACTGTCCTCAGGAATATTAACACACTGACAGAGAACACAGATTAATAATAACACACTCACTGACACACTGTGTATATCATGACCCACAGTCAGATACACCCTGTGAAGTGTAAAACACCCCCACTGTCCTCAGGAATATTAACACACTTACAGAGAACACAGATTAATATTAACACACTCACTGACACACTGTGTACATCATGACCCACAGTCAGATACACCCGGTGAAGTGTAAAACACCCCCACTGTCCTCAGTAATATTAACACATTGACAGAGAACACAGATTAATATTAACACGCTCACTGACACACTGTGTACATCATGACCCACAGTCAGATACACCCTGAGAAGTGTAAAACACCCCCACTGACCTCAGTAATATTAACAAACTGACAGAGTACACAGATTAATATTAACACACTCACTGACACACTGTGTACATCATGACCCACAGTCAGATACACCATGTGAAGTGTAAAACACACCCACTGTCCTCAGTAATATTAACACCTGACAGAGAACACAGATTAATATTAACACACTCACTGACACACTGTGTACATCATGACCCACAGTCAGATAAACCCTGTGAAGTGTAAAACACCCCCACTGTCCTCAGTAATATTAACACACTGACAGAGAACACAGATTAATATTAACACACTCACTGACACACTGTGTATATCATGACCCACAGTCAGATACACCCTGTGAAGTGTAAAACATCCCCACTGTCCTCAGTATAATTAACACACTGACAGAGAACACAGATTAATATTAACACACTCACTGACACACTGTGTACATCATGACCCACAGTCAGATAAACCCTGTGAAGTGTAAAACACCCCCACTGTCCTCAGTAATATTAACACACTGACAGAGAACACAGATTAATATTAACACACTCACTGACACACTGTGTATATCATGACCCACAGTCAGATACACCCTGTGAAGTGTAAAACACCCCCACTGTCCTCAGTAATATTAACACACTGACAGAGAACACAGATTAATATTAACACACTCACTGACACACTGTGCATATCATGACCCACAGTCAGATACACCCTGTGAAGTGTAAAACACCCCCACTGTCCTCAGGAATATTAACACACTGACAGAGAACACAGATTAATATTAACACACTCACTGACACACTGTGTATATCATGACCCATAGTCAGATACACCCTGTGAAGTGTAAAACACCCCCACTGTCCTCAGGAATATTAACACACTGACAGAGAACACAGATTAATATTAACACACTCACTGACACACTGTGTATATCATGACCCACAGTCAGATACACTCTGTGAAGTGTAAAACACCCCCACTGTCCTCAGTAATATTAACACACTGACAGAGAACACAGATTAATATTAACAGAATCACTGACACACTGTGTACATCATGACCCACAGTCAGATAAACCCTGTGAAGTGTAAAATACCCCCCCTGTCCTCAGTAATATTAACACACTGACAGAGAACACAGATTAATATTAACACACTCACTGAAACACTGTGTATATCATGACCCACAGTCAGATACACCCTGTGAAGTGTAAAACACCCCCACTGTCCTCAGTAATATTAACACACTGACAGAGAACACAGATTAATATTAACACACTCACTGACACACTGTGTATATCATGACCCACAGTCAGATACACCCTGTGAAGTGTAAAACACCCCCACTGTCCTCAGTAATATTAACACACTGACAGAGAACACAGATTAATATTAACACTCTCACTGACACACTGTGTATATCATGACCCACAGTCAGATATACCCTGTGAAGTGTAAAACACCCCCACTGTCCTCAGTAATATTAACACACTGACAGAGAACACAGATTAATATTAACACACTCACTGACACACTGTGTACATCATGACCCACAGTCAGATACACCCTGTGAAGTGTAAAACATCCCCACTGTCCTCAGGAATATTAACACACTGACAGAGAACACAGATTAATATTAACACTCTCACTGACACACTGTGTATATCATGGCCCACAGTCAGATACACCCGGTGAAGTGTAAAGCACCCCCACTGTCCTCAGGAATATTAACACACTGACAGAGTGCACAGATTAATATTAACACACTCACTGACACACTGTGTATATCATGAGCCACAGTCAGATACACCCTGTGAAGTGTAAAACACCCCCACTGTCCTCAGTAATATTAACACACTGACAGAGTGCACAGATTAATATTAACACACTCACTGACACACTGTGTACATCATGACCCACAGTCAAATAAACCCTGTGAAGTGTAGAACACCCCCACTGTCCTCAGGAATATTAACACACTGACAGAGAACACAGATTAATATTAACACACTCACTGACACACTGTGTATATCATGACCCACAGTCAGATACACCCTGTGAAGTGTAAAACACCCCCACTGTCCTCAGCAATATTAACACACTGACAGAGAACACAGATTAATATTAACACACTCACTGACACACTGTGTATATCATGACCCACAGTCAGATACACCCTGTGAAGTGTAAAACACCCCCACTGTCCTGAGTAATATTAGCACACTGACAGAGAACACAGATTAATATTAACACACTCACTGACACACTGTGTATATCATGACTCACAGTCAGATACACCCTGTGAAGTGTAAAACACCCCCACTGTCCTCAGGAATATTAACACACTGACAGAGAACACAGATTAATATTAACACACTCACTGACACACTGTGTAAATCATGACCCACAGTCAGATACACCCTGTGAAGTGTAAAACACCCCCACTGTCCTCAGTAATATTAACACACTGACAGAGAACACAGATTAATATTAACACACGCACTGACACACTGTGTACATCATGACCCACAGTCAGATACACCCTGTGAAGTGTAAAACACCCCCACTGTCCTCAGTAATATTAACACACTGACAGAGAACACAGATTAATATTAACACACTCACTGACACACTGTGTATATCATGACCCACAGTCAGATACACCCTGTGAAGTGTAAAACACCCCCACTGTCCTCAGTAATATTAACACACTGACAGAGAACACAGATTAATATTAACACACTCACTGACACACTGTGTATATCATGACTCACAGTCAGATAAACCCTGTGAAGTGTAAAACACCCCCACTGTCCTCAGTAATATTAACACACTGACAGAGAACACAGATTAATATTAACACACTCACTGACACACTGTGTATATCATGACTCACAGTCAGATAAACCCTGTGAAGTGTAAAACACCCCCACTGTCCTCAGTAATATTAACACACTGACAGAGAACACAGATTAATATTAACACACTCACTGACACACTGTGTACATCATGACCCACAGTCAGATAAACCCTGTGAAGTGTAAAACACCCCCACTGTCCTCAGTAATATTAACACACTGACAGAGAACACAGATTAATATTAACACACTCACTGACACACTGTGTACATCATGACCCACAGTCAGATAAACCCTGTGAAGTGTAAAACACCCCCACTGTCCTCAGGAATATTAACACACTGACAGAGAACACAGTTTAATATTAACACACTCACTGACACACTGTGTACATCATGACCCACAGTCAGATACACCCGGTGAAGTGTAAAACACCCCCACTGTCCTCAGTAATATTAACACATTGACAGAGAACACAGATTAATATTAACACGCTCACTGACACACTGTGTACATCATGACCCACAGTCAGATACACCCTGTGAAGTGTAAAACACCCCCACTGTCCTCAGTAATATTAACACACTGACAGAGTACACAGATTAATATTAACACACTCACTGACACACTGTGTACATCATGACCCACAGTCAGATACACCATGTGAAGTGTAAAACACACCCACTGTCCTCAGTAATATTAACACCTGACAGAGAACACAGATTAATATTAACACACTCACTGACACACTGTGTACATCATGACCCACAGTCAGATAAACCCTGTGAAGTGTAAAACACCCCCACTGTCCTCAGGAATATTAACACACTGACAGAGAACACAGATTAATATTAACACACTCACTGACACACTGTGTATATCATGACCCACAGTCAGATACACCCTGTGAAGTGTAAAACACCCCCACTGTCCTCAGTAATATGAACACACTGACAGAGAACACAGATTAATATTAACACACTCACTGACACACTGTGTACATCATGACCCACAGTCAGATACACCCTGCGAAGTGTAAAACGCCCCCACTGTCCTCAGTAATATTAGCACACTGACAGAGAACACAGATTAATATTAACACACTCACTGACACACTGTGTATATCATGACCCACAGTCAGATACACCCTGTGAAGTGTAAAACACCCCCACTGTCCTCAGTAATATTAACACTCTGACAGAGAACACAGATTAATATTAACACTCTCACTGACACACTGTGTATATCATGACCCACAGTCAGATACACCCTGTGAAGTGTAAAACATCCCCACTGTCCTCAGGAATATTAACACACTGACAGAGAACACAGATTAATATTAACACTCTCACTGACACACTGTGTATATCATGACCCACAGTCAGATACACCCGGTGAAGTGTAAAACACCCCCACTGTCCTCAGGAATATTAACACACTGACAGAGTACACAGATTAATATTAACACACTCACTGACACACTGTGTATATCATGAGCCACAGTCAGATACACCCTGTGAAGTGTAAAACACCCCCACTGTCCTCAGTAATATTAACACACTGACAGAGTACACAGATTAATATTAACACACTCACTGACACACTGTGTACATCATGACCCACAGTCAAATAAACCCTGTGAAGTGTAGAACACCCCCACTGTCCTCAGGAATATTAACACACTGACAGAGAACACAGATTAATATTAACACACTCACTGACACACTGTGTATATCATGACCCACAGTCAGATAAACCCTGTGAAGTGTAAAACACCCCCACTGTCCTCAGCAATATTAACACACTGACAGAGAACACAGATTAATATTAACACACTCACTGACACACTGTGTACATCATGACCCACAGTCAGATACACCCTGTGAAGTGTAAAACACCCCCACTGTCCTCAGTAATATTAACACATTGACAGAGAACACAGATTAATATTAACACACTCACTGACACACTGTGTATATCATGACCCACAGTCAGATAAACCCTGTGAAGTGTAAAACACCCCCACTGTCCTCAGCAATATTAACACACTGACAGAGAACACAGATTAATATTAACACACTCACTGACACACTGTGTATATCATGATCCACAGTCAGATACACCCTGTGAAGTGTAAAACACCCCCACTGTCCTCAGTAATATTAACACACTGACAGAGAACACAGATTAATATTAACACACTCACTGACACACTGTGTCTATCATGACCCACAGTCAGATACACCCTGTGAAGTGTAAAACACCCCCACTGTCCTCAGTAATATTAACACACTGACAGAGAACACAGATTAATATTAACACACTCACTGACACACTGTGTACATCATGACCCACAGTCAGATACACCCTGTGAAGTGTAAAACACCCCCACTGTCCTCAGGAATATTAACACACTGACAGAGAACACAGATTAATATTAACACACTCACTGACACACTGTGTATATCATGACCCACAGTCAGATAAACCCTGTGAAGTGTAAAACACCCCCACTGTCCTCAGGAATATTAACACACTGACAGAGAACACAGATTAATATTAACACACTCACTGACACACTGTGTATATCATGACCCACAGTCAGATACACCCTGTGAAGTGTAAAACACCCCCACTGCCCTCAGGAATATTAACACACTGACAGAGAACACAGATTAATATTAACACACTCACTGACACACTGTGTACATCATGACCCACAGTCAGATACACCCTGTGAAGTGTAAAACACCCCCACTGTCCTCAGGAATATTAACACACTGACAGAGAACACAGATTAATATTAACACACTCACTGACACACTGTGTACATCATGACCCACAGTCAGATACACCCTGTGAAGTGTAAAACACCCCCACTGTCCTCAGTAATATTAACACACTGACAGAGAACACAGATTAATATTAACACACTCACTGACACACTGTGTATATCATGACCCACAGTCAGATACACCCTGTGAAGTGTAAAACACCCCCGCTGTCCTCAGTAATATTAACACACTGACAGAGTACACAGATTAATATTAACACACTCACCGACACACTGTGTATATCATGACCCATAGTCAGATACACCCTGTGAAGTGTAAAACACCCCCACTGTCCTCAGGAATATTAACACACTGACAGAGAACACAGATTAATATTAACACACTCACTGACACACTGTGTATATCATGACCCACAGTCAGATACACCCTGTGAAGTGTAAAACACCCCCACTGTCCTCAGTAATATTAACACACTGACAGAGAACACAGATTAATATTAAAACACTCACTGACACACTGTGTACATCATGACCCACAGTCAGATACACCCAGTGAAGTGTAAAACACCCCCACTGTCCTCAGGAATATTAACACACTGACAGAGAACACAGATTAATATTAAAACACTCACTGACACACTGTGTACATCGTGAGCCACAGTCAGATACACCCAGTGAAGTGTAAAACACCCCCACTGTCCTCAGTAATATTAACACACTGACAGAGAACACAGTTTAATATTAACACACTCACTGACACACTGTGTATATCATGACCCACAGTCAGATACATCCTGTGAAGTGTAAAACACCCCCACTGTCCTCAGTAATATTAACACACTGACAGAGAACACAGATTAATATTAACACACTCACTGACACACTGTGTATATCATGACCCACAGTCAGATAAACCCTGTGAAGTGTAAAACACCCCCACTGTCCTCAGTAATATTAACACACTGACAGAGAACACAGATTAATATTAACACACTCACTGACACACTGTGTATATCATGACCCACAGTCAGATACACCCTGTGAAGTGTAAAACATCCCCACTGTCCTCAGTAATATTAACACCTGACAGAGAACACAGATTAATATTAACACACTCACTGACACACTGTGTATATCATGACCCACAGTCAGATACACCCTGTGAAGTGTAAAACACCCCCACTGTCCTCAGGAATATTAACACACTGACAGAGAACACAGATTAATATTAACACACTCACTGACACACTGTGTATATCATGACCCACAGTCAGATACACCCTGTGAAGTGTAAAACACCCCCACTGTCCTCAGTAATATTAACACACTGACAGAGAACACAGATTAATATTAACAGACTCACTGACACACTGTGTATATCATGACCCGCAGTCAGATACACCCTGTGAAGTGTAAAACACCCCCACTGTCCTCAGTAATATTAACACACTGACAGAGAACACAGATTAATATTAACACACTCACTGACACACTGTGTACATCATGACCCACAGTCAGATAAACCCTGTGAAGTGTAAAACACCCCCACTGTCCTCAGGAATATGAACACACTGACAGAGAACACAGATTAATATTAACACACTCACTGACACACTGTGTATATCATGACCCACAGTCAGATAAACCCTGTGAAGTGTAAAACACCCCACTGTCCTCAGTAATATTAACACACTGACAGAGAACACAGATTAATATTAACACACTCACTGACACACTGTGTATATCATGACCCACAGTCAGATACACCCTGTGAAGTGTAAAACATCCCCACTGTCCTCAGTAATATTAACACCTGACAGAGAACACAGATTAATATTAACACACTCACTGACACACTGTGTGTATCATGACCCACAGTCAGATACACCCTGTGAAGTGTAA
This sequence comes from Heterodontus francisci, assembly GCF_036365525.1. NCBI lineage: Eukaryota > Metazoa > Chordata > Chondrichthyes > Heterodontiformes > Heterodontidae > Heterodontus > Heterodontus francisci. The sequence goes on from NW_027141546.1 coordinate 28,532, forward strand.
AACACCCCCACTGTCCTCAGTAATATTAACACACTGACAGAGAACACAGATTAATATTAACACACTCACTGACATACTGTGTATATCATGACCCACAGTCAGATACACCCTATGAAGTGTAAAACACCCCCACTGTCCTCATTAATATTAACACACTGACAGAGAACACAGATTAATATTAACACACTCACTGACACACTGTGTATATCATGACCCACAGTCAGATACACCCTGTGAAGTGTAAAACATCCCCACTGTCCTCAGTAATATTAACACACTGACAGAGAACACAGATTAATATTAACACACTCACTGACACACTGTGTATATCATGACCCACAGCCAGATAAACCCTGTGAAGTGTAAAACACCCCCACTGTCCTCAGTAATATTAACACACTGACAGAGAACACAGATTAATATTAACACACTCACTGACACACTGTGTACATCATGACCCACAGTCAGATAAACCCTGTGAAGTGTAAAACACACCCACTGTCCTCAGGAATATGAACACACTGACAGAGAACACAAATTAATATTAACACACTCACTGACACACTGTGTGTATCATGACCCACAGTCAGATACACCCTGTGAAGTGTAAAACACCCCCACTGGCCTCAGTAATATTAACACACTGACAGAGAACACAGATTAATATTAACACACTCACTGACACACTGTGTATATCATGACCCACAGTCAGATAAACACTGTGAAGTGTAAAACACCCCCACTGTCCTCAGTAATATTAACACACTGACAGAGAACACAGATTAATATTAACACACTCACTGACACACTGTGTACATCATGACCCACAGTCAGATACACCCTGTGAAGTGTAAAACACCCCCACTGTCCTCAGTAATATTAACACACTGACAGAGAACACAGATTAATATTAACACACTCACTGACACACTGTGTATATCATGACCCACAGTCAGATACACCCTGTGAAGTGTAAAACACCCCCACTGTCCTCAGTAATATTAACACACTGACAGAAAACACAGATTAATATTAACACACTCACTGACACACTGTGTATATCATGACCCACAGTCAGATAAACCCTGTGAAGTGTAAAACACCCCCACTGTCCTCAGTAATATTAACACACCGACAGAGAACACAGATTAATATTAACACACTCACTGACACACTGTGTATATCATGACCCACAGTCAGATACACCCTATGAAGTGTAAAACACCCCCACTGTCCTCAGGAATATTAACACACTGACAGAGAACACAGATTAATATTAACACACTCACTGACACACTGTGTATATCATGACCCACAGTCAGATACACCCTATGAAGTGTAAAACACCCCCACTGTCCTCAGTAATATTAGCACACTGACAGAGAACACAGATTAATATTAACACACTCACTGACACACTGTGTACATTATGACCCACAGTCAGATACACCCTGTGAAGTGTAAAACACCCCCACTGTCCTCAGTAATATTAGCACAATGACAGAGACACAGATTAATATTAACACACTCACTGACACACTGTGTATATCATGAACCACAGTCAGATACACCCTGTGAAGTGTAAAACACCCCCACTGTCCTCAGTAATATTAACACACTGACAGAGAACACAGATTAATATTAACACACTCACTGACACACTGTGTATATCATGACCCACAGCCAGATAAACCCTGTGAAGTGTAAAACACCCCCACTGTCCTCAGTAATATTAACACACTGACAGAGAACACAGATTAATATTAACACACTCACTGACACACTGTGTATATCATGACCCACAGCCAGATACACCCTGTGAAGTGTAAAACACCCCCACTGTCCTCAGTAATATTAACACACTGACAGGGAACACAGATTAATATTAACACACTCACTGACACACTGTGTATATCATGACCCACAGCCAGATACACCCTGTGAATTGTAAAACATCCCCACTGTCCTCAGTAATATTAACACACTGACAGAGAACACAGATTAATATTAACACACTCACTGACACACTCTGTATATCATGACCCACAGTCAGATACACCCTGTGAAGTGTAAAACACCCCCACTGTCCTCAGTAATATTAACACACTGACAGAGAACACAGATTAATATTTACACACTCACTGACACACTGTGTATATCATGACCCACATTCAGCTACACCCGGTGAAGTGTAAAACACCCCCACTGTCCTCAGTAATATTAACACACTGACAGAGAACACAGATTAATATTTACACACTCACTGACACACTGTGTATATCATGACCCACATTCAGACACACCCTGTGAAGTGTAAAACACCCCCACTGTCCTCAGTAATATTAACACACTGACAGAGAACACAGATTAATATTAACACACTCACTGACACACTGTGTATGTCATGACCCACAGTCAGATACACCCTGTGAAGTGTAAAACATCCCCACTGTCCTCAGGAATATTAACACACTGACAGAGAACACAGATTAATATTAACACACTCACTGACACACTGTGTATATCATGACCCACAGTCAGATACACCCTGTGAAGTGTAAAACACCCCCACTGTCATCAGGAATATTAACACACTGACAGAGAACACAGATTAATATTAACACTCTCACTGACACACTGTGTATATCATGACCCACAGCCAGATACACCCTGTGAAGTGTAAAACACCCCCACTGTCCTCAGGAATATTAACACACTGACAGAGAACACAGATTAATATTAACACACTCACTGACACACTGTGTATATCATGACCCACAGTCAGATAAACCCTGTGAAGTGTAAAACATCCCACTGTCCTCAGTAATATTAACACATTGACAGAGAACACAGATTAATATTAACACACTCACTGACACACTGTGTACATCATGACCCACAGTCAGATACACCCTGTGAAGTGTAAAACACCCCACTGTCCTCGGTAATATTAACACCTGACAGAGAACACAGATTAATATTAACACACTCACTGACACACTGTGTATATCATGACCCACAGTCAGATACACTCTGTGAAGTGTAAAACACCCCCACTGTCCTCAGTAATATTAACACACTGACAGAGAACACAGATTAATATTAACACACTCACTGACACACTGTGTACATCATGACCCACAGTCAGATACACCCTGTGAAGTGTAAAACACCCCCACTGTCCTCAGTAATATTAACACACTGACAGAGAACACAGATTAATATTAACACACTCACTGACACACTGTGTATATCATGACCCACAGTCAGATACACCCTGTGAAGTGTAAAACACCCCCACTGTCCTCAGCAATATTAGCACACTGACAGAGAACACAGATTAATATTAACACACTCACTGACACACTGTGTATATCATGACTCACAGTCAGATACACCCTGTGAAGTGTAAAACACCCCCACTGTCCTGAGTAATATTAACACACTGACAGAGAACACAGATTAATATTAACACACTCACTGACACACTTTGTACATCATGACCCATAGTCAGATACACCCTGTGAAGTGTAAAACACCCCCACTGTCCTCAGGAATATTAACACACTGACAGAGAACACAGATTAATATTAACACACTCACTGACACACTGTGTATATCATGACCCACAGTCAGATACACCCTGTGAAGTGTAAAACACCCCCACTGTCCTCAGTAATATTAACACACTGACAGAGAACACAGATTAATATTAACACACTCACTGACACACTGTGTATATCATGACCCACAGTCAGATACACCCTGTGACGTGTAAAACACCCCCACTGTCCTCAGGAATATTAAAACACTGACAGAGAACACAGATTAATATTAACACACTCACTGACACACTGTGTACATCATGACTTAGAGTCAGATACACCCTGCGAAGTGTAAAACACCCCCACTGTCCTCAGGAATATTAACACACTGACAGAGAAAACAGATTAATATTAACACACTCACTGACACACTGTGTACATCATGACCCACAGTCAGATACACCCTGTGAAGTGTAAAACACCCCCACTGTGGTCAGTAATATTAACACACTGACAGAGAACACAGATTAATATTAACACACTCACTGACACACTGTGTAAATCATGACCCACAGTCAGATACACCCTGTGAAGTGTAAAACATCCCCACTGTCCTCAGTAATATTAACACACTGACAGAGAACACAGATTAATATTAACACACTCACTGACACACTTTGTACATCATGACCCATAGTCAGATACACCCTGTGAAGTGTAAAACACCCCCACTGTCCTCAGGAATATTAACACACTGACAGAGAACACAGATTAATATTAACACACTCACTGACACACTGTGTATATCATGACCCACAGTCAGATAAACCCTGTGAAGTGTAAAACACCCCCACTGTCCTCAGTAATATTAACACACTGACAGAGAACACAGATTAATATTAACACACTCACTGACACACTGTGTACATCATGACCCACAATCAGATACACCCTCTGAAGTGTAAAACACCCCACTGTCCTCAGGAATATTAACACACTGACAGAGAACACAGATTAATATTAACACTCTCACTGACACACTGTGTATATCATGACCCACAGTCAGATAAACCCTGTGAAGTGTAAAACATCCCCACTGTCCTCAGTAATATTAACACACTGACAGAGAACACAGATTAATATTAACACACTCACTGACACACTGTGTATATCATGACCCACAGTCAGATACACCCTGTGAAGTGTAAAACACCCCCACTGTCCTCAGTAATATTAACACACTGACAGAGAACACAGATTAATATTAACACACTCACTGACACACTGTGTATATCATGACCCACAGTCAGATAAACCCTGTGAAGTGTAAAACATCCCACTGTCCTCAGTAATATTAACACATTGACAGAGAACACAGATTAATATTAACACACTCACTGACACACTGTGTACATCATGACCCACAGTTAGATACACCCTGTGAAGTGTAAAACACCCCCACTGTCCTCAGTAATATTAACACACTGACAGAGAACACAGATTAATATTAACACACTCACTGACACACTGTGTATATCATGACCCACAGTCAGATAAACCCTGTGAAGTGTAAAACACCCCCACTATCCTCAGGAATATTAACACACTGACAGAGAACACAGATTAATATTAACACACTCACTGACACACTGTGTGTATCATGACCCACAGTCAGATAAACCCTGTGAAGTGTAAAACACCCCCACTGTCCTCAGTAATATTAACACACTGACAGAGAACACAGATTAATATTAACACACTCACTGACACACTGTGTATATCATGACCCACAGTCAGATACACCCTGTGAAGTGTAAAACACCCCCACTGTCCTCAGGAATATTAACACACTGACAGAGAACACAGATTAATATTAACACACTCACTGACACACTGTGTACATCATGACCCACAGTCAGATACACCCTGTGAAGTGTAAAACACCCCCACTGTCCTCAGTAATATTAACACACTGACAGAGAACACAGATTAATATTAACACACTCACTGACACACTGTGTATATCATGACCCACAGTCAGATGCACCCTGTGAAGTGTAAAACACCCCCACTGTCCTCAGCAATATTAGCACACTGACAGAGAACACAGATTAATATTAACACACTCACTGACACACTGTGTATATCATGACCCACAGTCAGATAAACCCTGTGAAGTGTAAAACACCCCCACTGTCCTCAGGAATATTAACACACTGACAGAGAACACAGATTAATATTAACACACTCACTGACACACTGTGTACATCATGACCCAGAGTCAGATACACCCTGTGAAGTGTAAAACACCCCCACTGTCCTCAGTAATATTAACACACTGGCAGAGAACACAGATTAATATTAACACACTCACTGACACATTGTGTATATCATGACCCACAGTCAGATACACCCTGTGAAGTGTAAAACACCCCCACTGACGTCAGGAATATTAACACACTGACAGAGAACACAGATTAATATTAACACACTCACTGACACACTGTGTGTATCATGACCCACAGTCAGATAAACCCTGTGAAGTGTAAAACACCCCCACTGTCCTCAGGAATATGAACACACTGACAGAGAACACAGATTAATATTAACACACTCACTGACACACTGTGTATATCATGACCCACAGTCAGATACACCCTGTGAAGTGTAAAACATCCCCACTGTCCTCAGTAATATTAACACACTGACAGAGAACACAGATTAATATTAACACACTCACTGACACACTGTGTACATCATGACCAACAGTCAGATACACCCTGTGAAGTGTAAAACACCCCCACTGTCCTATGTAATATTATCACACTGACAGAGAACACAGATTAATATTAACACACTCACTGACACACTGTGTATATCATGACCCACAGTCAGATACACCCTGTGAAGTGTAAAACACCCCCACTGTCCTCAGCAATATTAACACACTGACAGAGAACACAGATTAATATTAACACACTCACTGACACACTGTGTATATCATGACCCACAGTCAGATACACCCTATGAAGTGTAAAACACCCCCACTGTCCTCAGTAATATTAGCACACTGACAGAGAACACAGTTTAATATTAACACACTCACTGACACACTGTGTACATTATGACCCACAGTCAGATACACCCTGTGAAGTGTAAAACACCCCCACTGTCCTCAGTAATATTAGCACACTGACAGAGAACACATATTAATATTAACACACTCACTGACACACTGTGTATATCATGACCAACAGTCAGATACACCCTGTGAAGTGTAAAACACCCCCACTGTCCTATGTAATATTATCACACTGACAGAGAACACAGATTAATATTAACACACTCACTGACACACTGTGTAAATCATGACCCACAGTCAGATACACCCTGTGAAGTGTAAAACACCCCCACTGTCCTCAGTAATATTAACACACTGACAGAGAACACAGATTAATATTAACACACTCACTGACACACTGTGTATATCATGACCAACAGTCAGATACACCCTGTGAAGTGTAAAACACCCCCACTGTCCTATGTAATATTATCACACTGACAGAGAACACAGATTAATATTAACACACTCACTGACACACTGTGTAAATCATGACCCACAGTCAGATACACCCTGTGAAGTGTAAAACACCCCCACTGTCCTCAGTAATATTAACACACTGACAGAGAACACAGATTAATATTAACACACTCACTGACACACTGTGTACATCATGACCCACAGTCAGATACACCCTGTGAAGTGTAAAACACCCCCACTGTCCTCAGTAATATTATCACACTGACAGAGAACACAGATTAATATTAACACACTCACTGACACACTGTGCATATCATGACCCACAGTCAGATACACCCTGTGAAGTGTAAAACACCCCCACTGTCCTCAGGAATATTAACACACTGACAGAGAACACAGATTAATATTAACACACTCACTGACCCACTGTGTATATCATGACCCACAGTCAGATACACACTGTGAAGTGTAAAACACCCCCACTGTCCTCAGTAATATTAACACACTGACAGAGAACACAGATTAATATTAACACACTCACTGACACACTGTGTATATCATGACCCACAGTCAGATACACCCTGTGAAGTGTAAAACACCCCCACTGTCCTCAGTAATATTAACACGCTGACAGAGAACACAGATTAATATTAACACACTCACTGACACACTGTGTATATCATGACCCACACCAGATACACCCTGTGAAGTGTAAAACACCCCCACTGTCCTCAGTAATATTAACACACTGACAGGGAACACAGATTAATATTAACACACTCACTGACACACTGTGTATATCATGACCCACAGCCAGATACACCCTGTGAAGTGTAAAACATCCCCACTGTCCTCAGTAATATTAACACACTGACAGAGAACACAGATTAATATTTACACACTCACTGACACACTGTGTATATCATGACCCACATTCAGACACAACCTGTGAAGTGTAAAACACCCCCACTGTCCTCAGTAATATTAACACACTGACAGAGAACACAGATTAATATTAACACACTCACTGACACACTGTGTATGTCATGACCCACAGTCAGATACACCCTGTGAAGTGTAAAACATCCCCACTGTCCTCAGGAATATTAACACACTGACAGAGAACACAGATTAATATTAACACACTCACTGACACACTGTGTATATCATGACCCACAGTCAGATAAACCCTGTGAAGTGTAAAACACCCCCACTGTCCTCAGTAATATTAACACACTGACAGAGAACACAGATTAATATTAACACACTCACTGACACACTGTGTATATCATGACCCACAGTCAGATACACCCTGTGAAGTGTAAAACACCCCCACTGTCATCAGGAATATTAACACACTGACAGAGAACACAGATTAATATTAACACTCTCACTGACACACTGTGTATATCATGACCCACAGCCAGATACACCCTGTGAAGTGTAAAACACCCCCACTGTCCTCAGGAATATTAACACACTGACAGAGAACACAGATTAATATTAACACACTCACTGACACACTGTGTATATCATGACCCACAGTCAGATAAACCCTGTGAAGTGTAAAACATCCCACTGTCCTCAGTAATATTAACACATTGACAGAGAACACAGATTAATATTAACACACTCACTGACACACTGTGTACATCATGACCCACAGTGAGATACACCCTGTGAAGTGTAAAACACCCCACTGTCCTCGGTAATATTAACACCTGACAGAGAACACAGATTAATATTAACACACTCACTGACACACTGTGTATATCATGACCCACAGTCAGATACACTCTGTGAAGTGTAAAACACCCCCACTGTCCTCAGTAATATTAACACACTGACAGAGAACACAGATTAATATTAACACACTCACTGACACACTGTGTACATCATGACCCACAGTCAGATACACCCTGTGAAGTGTAAAACACCCCCACTGTCCTCAGTAATATTAACACACTGACAGAGAACACAGATTAATATTAACACACTCACTGACACACTGTGTATATCATGACCCACAGTCAGATGCCCCCTGTGAAGTGTAAAACACCCCCACTGTCCTCAGCAATATTAGCACACTGACAGAGAACACAGATTATTATTAACACACTCACTGACACACTGTGTATATCATGACTCACAGTCAGATACACCCTGTGAAGTGTAAAACACCCCCACTGTCCTGAGTAATATTAACACACTGACAGAGAACACAGATTAATATTAACACAATCACTGACACACTTTGTACATCATGACCCATAGTCAGATACACCCTGTGAAGTGTAAAACACCCCCACTGTCCTCAGGAATATGAACACACTGACAGAGAACACAGATTAATATTAACACACTCACTGACACACTGTGTATATCATGACCCACAGTCAGATACACCCTGTGAAGTGTAAAACACCCCCACTGTCCTCAGTAATATTAACACACTGACAGAGAACACAGATTAATATTAACACACTCACTGACACACTGTGTATATCATGACCCACAGTCAGATACACCCTGTGACGTGTAAAACACCCCCACTGTCCTCAGGAATATTAACACACTGACAGAGAACACAGATTAATATTAACACACTCACTGACACACTGTGTACATCATGACTTAGAGTCAGATACACCCTGCGAAGTGTAAAACACCCCCACTGTCCTCAGGAATATTAACACACTGACAGAGAAAACAGATTAATATTAACACGCTCACTGACACACTGTGTACATCATGACCCACAGTCAGATACACCCTGTGAAGTGTAAAACACCCCCACTGTGGTCAGTAATATTAACACACTGACAGAGAACACAGATTAATATTAACACACTCACTGACACACTGTGTAAATCATGACCCACAGTCAGATACACCCTGTGAAGTGTAAAACATCCCCACTGTCCTCAGTAATATTAACACACTGACAGAGAACACAGATTAATATTAACACACTCACTGACACACTTTGTACATCATGACCCATAGTCAGATACACCCTGTGAAGTGTAAAACACCCCCACTGTCCTCAGGAATATTAACACACTGACAGAGAACACAGATTAATATTAACACACTCACTGACACACTGTGTATATCATGACCCACAGTCAGATAAACCCTGTGAAGTGTAAAACACCCCCACTGTCCTCAGTAATATTAACACACTGACAGAGAACACAGATTAATATTAACACACTCACTGACACACTGTGTACATCATGACCCACAATCAGATACACCCTCTGAAGTGTAAAACACCCCACTGTCCTCAGGAATATTAACACACTGACAGAGAACACAGATTAATATTAACACTCTCAATGACACACTGTGTATATCATGACCCACAGTCAGATAAACCCTGTGAAGTGTAAAACATCCCCACTGTCCTCAGTAATATTAACACACTGACAGAGAACACAGATTAATATTAACACACTCACTGACACACTGTGTATATCATGACCCACAGTCAGATACACCCTGTGAAGTGTAAAACACCCCCACTGTCCTCAGTAATATTAACACACTGACAGAGAACACAGATTAATATTAACACACTCACTGACACACTGTGTATATCATGACCCACAGTCAGATAAACCCTGTGAAGTGTAAAACATCCCACTGTCCTCAGTAATATTAACACATTGACAGAGAACACAGATTAATATTAACACACTCACTGACACACTGTGTACATCATGACCCACAGATAGATACACCCTGTGAAGTGTAAAACACCCCCACTGTCCTCAGTAATATTAACACCTGACAGAGAACACAGATTAATATTAACACACTCACTGACACACTGTGTATATCATGACCCACAGTCAGATACACTCTGTGAAGTGTAAAACACCCCCACTGTCCTCAGTAATATTAACACACTGACAGAGAACACAGATTAATATTAACACACTCACTGACACACTGTGTATATCATGACCCACAGTCAGATAAACCCTGTGAAGTGTAAAACACCCCCACTATCCTCAGGAATATTAACACACTGACAGAGAACAAAGATTAATATTAACACACTCACTGACACACTGTGTACATCATGACTCACAATCAGATACACCCTCTGAAGTGTAAAACACCCCACTGTCCTCAGGAATATTAACACACTGACAGAGAACACAGATTAATATTAACACTCTCACTGACACACTGTGTATATCATGACCCACAGTCAGATAAACCCTGTGAAGTGTAAAACATCCCCACTGTCCTCAGTAATATTAACACACTGACAGAGAACACAGATTAATATTAACACACTCACTGACACACTGTGTATATCATGACCCACAGTCAGATACACCCTGTGAAGTGTAAAACACCCCCACTGTCCTCAGTAATATTAACACACTGACAGAGAACACAGATTAATATTAACACACTCACTGACACACTGTGTATATCATGACCCACAGTCAGATAAACCCTGTGAAGTGTAAAACATCCCACTGTCCTCAGTAATATTAACACATTGACAGAGAACACAGATTAATATTAACACACTCACTGACACACTGTGTACATCATGACCCACAGTTAGATACACCCTGTGAAGTGTAAAACACCCCCACTGTCCTCAGTAATATTAACACCTGACAGAGAACACAGCTTAATATTAACACACTCACTGACACACTGTGTATATCATGACCCACAGTCAGATACACTCTGTTAAGTGTAAAACACCCCCACTGTCCTCAGTAATATTAACACACTGACAGAGAACACAGATTAATATTAACACACTCACTGACACACTGTGTATATCATGACCCACAGTCAGATAAACCCTGTGAAGTGTAAAACACCCCCACTATCCTCAGGAATATTAACACACTGACAGAGAACACAGATTAATATTAACACACTCACTGACACACTGTGTGTATCATGACCCACAGTCAGATAAACCCTGTGAAGTGTAAAACACCCCCACTGTCCTCAGTAATATTAACACACTGACAGAGAACACAGATTAATATTAACACACTCACTGACACACTGTGTATATCATGACCCACAGTCAGATACACCCGGTGAAGTGTAAAACACCCCCACTGTCCTCAGCAATATTAACACACTGACAGAGAACACAGATTAATATTAACACACTCACTGACACACTGTGTATATCATGACCCACAGTCAGATACACCCTGTGAAGTGTAAAACACCCCCACTGTCCTCAGTAATATTAACACACTGACAGAGAACACAGATTAATATTAACACACTCACTGACACACTGTGTATATCATGACCCACAGTCAGATACACCCTGTGAAGTGTAAAACACCCCCACTGTCCTCAGGAATATTAACACACTGACAGAGAACGCAGATTAATATTAACACACTCACTGACACACTGTGTACATCATGATCCACAGTCAGATACACCCTGTGAAGTGTAAAACACCCCCACTGTCCTCAGTAATATTAACACACTGACAGAGAACACAGATTAATATTAACACACTCACTGACACACTGTGTATATCATGACCCACAGTCAGATGCACCCTGTGAAGTGTAAAACACCCCCACTGTCCTCAGCAATATTAGCACACTGACAGAGAACACAGATTAATATTAACACACTCACTGACACACTGTGTATATCATGACCCACAGTCAGATAAACCCTGTGAAGTGTAAAACACCCCCACTGTCCTCAGGAATATTAACACACTGACAGAGAACACAGATTAATATTAACACACTCACTGACACACTGTGTATATCATGACCCACAGTCAGATACACCCTGTGAAGTGTAAAACACCCCCACTGTCCTCAGGAATATTAACACACTGACAGAGAACACAGATTAATATTAACACACTCACTGACACACTGTGTGTATCATGACCCACAGTCAGATAAACCCTGTGAAGTGTAAAACACCCCCACTGTCCTCAGGAATATGAACACACTGACAGAGAACACAGATTAATATTAACACACTCACTGACACACTGTGTATATCATGACCCACAGTCAGATACACCCTGTGAAGTGTAAAACATCCCCACTGTCCTCAGTAATATTAACACACTGACAGAGAACACAGATTAATATTAACACACTCACTGACACACTGTGTACATCATGACCAACAGTCAGATACACCCTGTGAAGTGTAAAACACCCCCACTGTCCTCTGTAATATTATCACACTGACAGAGAACACAGATTAATATTAACACACTCACTGACACACTGTGTATATCATGACCCACAGTCAGATACACCCTGTGAAGTGTAAAACACCCCCACTGTCCTCAGCAATATTAACACACTGACAGAGAACACAGATTAATATTAACACACTCACTGACACACTGTGTATATCATGACCCACAGTCAGATACACCCTGTGAAGTGTAAAACACCCCCACTGTCCTCAGGAATATTAACACACTGACAGAGAACACATTTTAATATTAACACACTCACTGACACACTGTGTACATCATGACCCACAGTCAGATACACCCTGTGAAGTGTAAAACATCCCCACTGTCCTCAGGAATATTAACACACTGACAGAGAACACAGATTAATATTAACACACTCACTGACACACTGTGTACATCATGACCCAGAGTCAGATACACCCTGTGAAGTGTAAAACACCCCCACTGTCCTCAGTAATATTAACACATTGACAGAGAACACAGATTAATATTAACACACTCACTGACACACTGTGTATATCATGACCCACAGTCAGATACACCCGGTGAAGTGTAAAACACCCCCACTGTCCTCAGTAATATTAACACACGGACAGAGAACACAGATTAATATTAACACACTCACTGACACACTGTGTACATCATGACCAACAGTCAGATACACCCTGTGAAGTGTAAAACACCCCCACTGTCCTCAGGAATATTAACACACTGACAGAGAACACAGATTAATATTAACACACTCACTGACACACTGTGTATATCATGACCCACAGTCAGATACACCCGGTGAAGTGTAAAACACCCCCACTGTCCTCAGGAATATTAACACACTGACAGAGAACACAGATTAATATTAACACACTCACTGACACACTGTGTCTATCATGACCCACAGTCAGAAAAACCCTGTGAAGTGTAAAACACCCCCACTGTCCTCAGGAATATTAACACACTGACAGAGAACACAGATTAATTTTAACACACTCACTGACACACTGTGTATATCATGACCCACAGTCAGATACACCCTGTGAAGTGTAAAACACCCCCACTGTCCTCAGTAATATTAACACACTGACAGAGAACACAGATTAATATTAACACACTCACTGACACACTGTGTATATCATGATCCACAGTCAGATGCGCCCTGTGAAGTGTAAAACACCCCCACTGTCCTCAGTAATATTAACACACTGACAGAGAACACAGATTAATATTAACACACTCACTGACACACTGTGTACATCATGACCCACAGTCAGATACACCCTGTGAAGTGTAAAACACCCCCACTGTCCTCAGTAATATTAACACACTGACAGAGAACACAGATTAATATTAACACACTCACTGACACACTGTGTATATCATGACCCACAGTCAGATACACCCTGTGAAGTGTAAAACACCCCCACTGTCCTCAGTAATATTAACACACTGACAGAGAACACAGATTAATATTAACACACTCACTGACACACTGTGTATATCATGACCCACAGTCAGATACACCCTGTGAAGTGTAAAACATCCCCACTGTCCTCAGTAATATTAACACACTGACAGAGAACACAGATTAATATTAACACACTCACTGACACACTGTGTATATCATGACCCACAGTCAGATACACCCTGTGAAGTGTAAAACACCCCCACTGTCCTCAGTAATATTAACACACTGACAGAGAACACATATTAATATTAACACACTCACTGACACACTGTGTATATCATGACCCACAGTCAGATACACCCTGTGAAGTGTAAAACACCCCCACTGTCCTCAGTAATATTAACACACTGACAGAGAACACAGATTAATATTAACACACTCACTGACACACTGTGTATATCATGACCCACAGTCAGATACACCCTGTGAAGTGTAAAACATCCCCACTGTCCTCAGTAATATTAACACACTGACAGAGAACACAGATTAATATTAACACACTCACTGACACACTGTGTATATCATGACCCACAGTCAGATACACCCTGTGAAGTGTAAAACACCCCCACTGTCCTCAGTAATATTAACACACTGACAGAGAACACAGATTAATATTAACACACTCACTGACACACTGTGTACATCATGACCCACAGTCAGATACACCCTGTGAAGTGTAAAACACCCCACTGTCCTCGGTAATATTAACAACTGACAGAGAACACAGATTAATATTAACACACTCACTGACACACTGTGTATATCATGACCCACAGTCAGATACACCCTGTGAAGTGTAAAACACCCCCACTGTCCTCAGGAATATTAACACACTGACAGAGAACACAGATTAATATTAACACACTCACTGACACACTGTGTATATCATGACCCACAGTCAGATACACCCTGTGAAGTGTAAAACACCCCCACTGTCCTCAGTAATATTAACACACTGACAGAGTACACAGATTAATATTAACACACTCACTGACACACTGTGACATCATGACCCACAGTCAGATACACCCTGTGAAGTGTAAAACACCCCCACTGTCCTCAGGAATATTAACACACTGACAGAGAACACAGATTAATATTAACACACTCACTGACACACTGTGTACATCATGACCCACAGTCAGATACACCCTGTGAAGTTTAAAACACCCCCACTGTCCTCAGGAATATTAACACACTGACAGAGAACACAGATTAATATTAACACACTCACTGACACACTATGTATATCATGACCCACAGTCAGATAAACCCTGTGAAGTGTAAAACACGCCCACTGTCCTCAGTAATATTAACACACTGACAGAGAACACAGACTGATATTAACACACTCACTGACACACTGTGTACATCATGACCCACAGTCAGATACACCCTGAGAAGTGTAAAACACCCCCACTGTCATCAGGAATATTAACACACTGACAGAGAACACAGATTAATATTAACACACTCACTGACACACTGTGTACATCATGACCCACAGTCAGATACACCCTGTGAAGTGTAAAACACCCCCACTGTCCTCAGTAATATTAACACACTGACAGAGAACACAGATTAATATTAACACACTCACTGACACACTGTGTACATCATGACCCACAGTCAGATACACCCTGTGAAGTGTAAAACACCCCCACTGTCCTCAGGAATATTAACACACTGACAGAGAACACAGATTAATATTAACACACTCACTGACACACTGTGTATATCATGACCCACAGTCAGATACACCCTGTGAAGTGTAAAACACCCCCACTGTCCTCAGTAATATTAACACACTGACAGAGAACACAGATTAATATTAACACACTCACTGACACACTGTGTATATCATGACCCACAGTCAGATACACCCTGTGAAGTGTAAAACATCCCCACTGTCCTCAGTAATATTAACACACTGACAGAGAACACAGATTAATATTAACACACTCACTGACACACTGTGTATATCATGACCCACAGTCAGATACACCCTGTGAAGTGTAAAACACCCCCACTGTCCTCAGTAATATTAACACACTGACAGAGAACACAGATTAATATTAAAACACTCACTGACACACTGTGTATATCATGACCCACAGTCAGATAAACCCTGTGAAGTGTAAAACACCCCCACTGTCCTCAGTAATATTAACACACTGACAGAGAACACAGATTAATATTAACACACTCACTGACACACTGTGTATATCATGACCCACAGTCAGATACACCCTGTGAAGTGTAAAACACCCCCACTGTCCTCAGTAATATTAACACACTGACAGAGAACACAGATTAATATTAAAACACTCACTGACACACTGTGTATATCATGAACCACAGTCAGATACACCCTGTGAAGTGTAAAACACCCCCACTGTCCTCAGTAATATTAACACACTGACAGAGAACACAGATTAATATTAACACACTCACTGACACACTGTGCATATCATGACCCACAGTCAGATACACCCTGTGAAGTGTAAAACACCCCCACTGTCCTCAGGAATATTAACACACTGACAGAGAACACAGATTAATATTAACACACTCACTGACACACTGTGTATATCATGACCCACAGTCAGATACACCCTGTGAAGTGTAAAACACCCCCACTGTCCTCAGTAATATTAACACCTGACAGAGAACACAGATTAATATTAACACACTCACTGGCACACTGTGTACATCATGACCCACAGTCAGATACACCCTGTGAAGTGTAAAACACCCCCACTGTCCTCAGTAATATTAACACACTGACAGAGAACACAGATTAATATTAACACACTCACTGACACACTGTGTATATCATGACCCACAGTCAGATACACCCTGTGAAGTGTAAAACACCCCCACTGTCCTCAGTAATATTAACACACTGACAGAGAACACAGATTAATATTAACACACTCACTGACACACTGTGTATATCATGACCCACAGTCAGATACACCCTGTGAAGTGTAAAACACCCCCACTGTCCTCAGTAATATTAACACACTGACAGAGAACACAGATTAATATTAAAACACTCACTGACACACTGTGTATATCATGACCCACAGTCAGATACACCCTGTGAAGTGTAAAACACCCCCACTGTCCTCAGTAATATTAACACACTGACAGAGAACACAGATTAATATTAACACACTCACTGACACACTGTGTATATCATGACCCACAGTCAGATACACCCTGTGAAGTGTAAAACACCCCCACTGTCCTCAGTAATATTAACACCTGACAGAGAACACAGATTAATATTAACACACTCACTGGCACACTGTGTACATCATGACCCACAGTCAGATACACCCTGTGAAGTGTAAAACACCCCCACTGTCCTCAGTAATATTAACACACTGACAGAGAACACAGATTAATATTAACACACTCACTGACACACTGTGTATATCATGACCCACAGTCAGATACACCCTGTGAAGTGTAAAACACCCCCACTGTCCTCAGTAATATTAACACACTGACAGAGAACACAGATTAATATTAACACACTCACTGACACACTGTGTATATCATGACCCACAGTCAGATACACCCTGTGAAGTGTAAAACACCCCCACTGTCCTCAGTAATATTAACACCTGACAGAGAACACAGATTAATATTAACACACTCACTGGCACACTGTGTACATCATGACCCACAGCCAGATACACCCTGTGAAGTGTAAAACACCCCCACTGTCCTCAGTAATATTATGACACTGACAGAGAACACAGATTAATATTAACACACTCACTGACACACTGTGTACATCATGACCCACAGTCAGATACACCCTGTGAAGTGTAAAACACCCCCACTGTCCTCAGGAATATTAACACACTGACAGAGAACACAGATTAATATTAACACGCTCACTCTGGCAGTGCCATAGACATTTATAAGTGCAAAGTAATAGAAACGTTGAACACACCATTCACTTACAATGCCCTGGCCCTTTTTAGCATGCTTGACTATTGGAATGCAAAGGCCTATTGCAGTGTAATTGTACCTCGCAGTACAGGAACCTCTGACAGGGTAATTGTACCTCACAGTACAGGAACCTCTGACAGTGTAATTGTACCTCGCAGTACAGGAACCTCTGACAGGGTAATTGTACCTCGCAGTACAGGAACCTCTGACAGGGTAATTGTCCCTCGCAGTACAGGAACCTCTGACAGGGTAATTGTACCTCGCAGTACAGGAACCTCTGACAGGGTAATTGTACCTCGCAGTACAGGAACCTCTGACAGGGTAATTGTACCTCGCAGTACAGGAACCTCTGACAGGGTAATTGTACCTCGCAGTACAGGAACCTCTGACAGGGTAATTGTACCTCGCAGTGCAGGAACCTCTGACAGGGTAATTGTACCTCGCAGTACAGGAACCTCTGACAGTGTAATTGTACCTCGCAGTGCAGGAACCTCTGACAGTGTAATTGTACCTCGCAGTGCAGGAACCTCTGACAGGGTAATTGTACCTCGCAGTGCAGGAACCTCTGACAGGGTAATTGTACCTCGCAGTGCAGGAACCTCTGACAGGGTAATTGTACCTCGCAGTGCAGGAACCTCTGACAGGGTAATTGTACCTCGCAGTACAGGAACCTCTGACAGTGTAATTGTGCCTCGCAGTACAGGAACCTCTGACAGGGTAATTGTACCTCGCAGTGCAGGAACCTCTGACAGGGTAATTGTACCTCGCAGTGCAGGAACCTCTGACAGGGTAATTGTACCTCGCAGTGCAGGAACCTCTGACAGGGTAATTGTACCTCGCAGTGCAGGAACCTCTGACAGGGTAATTGTACCTCGCAGTACAGGAACCTCTGACAGGGTAATTGTACCTCGCAGTGCAGGAACCTCTGACAGGGTAATTGTACCTCGCAGTACAGGAACCTCTGACAGGGTAATTGTACCTCGCAGTACAGGAACCTCTGACAGGGTCATTGTACCTCGCAGTACAGGAACCTCTGACAGGGTAATTGTACCTCGCAGTGCAGGAACCTCTGACAGGGTAATTGTCCCTCGCAGTGCAGGAACCTCTGACAGGGTAATTGTACCTCGCAGTGCAGGAACCTCTGACAGGGTAATTGTACCTCGCAGTACAGGAACCTCTGACAGGGTAATTGTACCTCGCAGTACAGGAACCTCTGACAGGGTAATTGTACCTCGCAGTACAGGAACCTCTGACAGGGTAATTGTACCTCGCAGTGCAGGAACCTCTGACAGGGTAATTGTACCTCGCAGTACAGGAACCTCTGACAGGGTAATTGTACCTCGCAGTGCAGGAACCTCTGACAGGGTAATTGTACCTCGCAGTACAGGAACCTCTGACAGGGTAATTGTACCTCGCAGTTCAGGAACCTCTGACAGGGTAATTGTACCTCGCAGTACAGGAACCTCTGACAGGGTAATTGTACCTCACAGTGCAGGAACCTCTGACAGGGTAATTGTACCTCGCAGTACAGGAACCTCTGACAGTGTAATTGTACCTCGCAGTGCAGGATCCTCTGACAGGGTAATTGTACCTCGCAGTACAGGAACCTCTGACAGTGTAATTGTACCTCGCAGTACAGGAACCTCTGACAGGGTAATTGTACCTCGCAGTGCAGGAACCTCTGACAGGGTAATTGTACCTCGCAGTACAGGAACCTCTGACAGGGTAATTGTACCTCGCAGTACAGGAACCTCTGACAGGGTAATTGTACCTCGCAGTACAGGAACCTCTGTCAGGGTAATTGTACCTCGCAGTGCAGGAACCTCTGACAGGGTAATTGTACCTCGCAGTACAGGAACCTCTGACAGGGTAATTGTACCTCGCAGTACAGGAACCTCTGACAGGGTAATTGTACCTCGCAGTACAGGAACCTCTGACAGGGTAATTGTACCTCGCAGTACAGGAACCTCTGACAGGGTAATTGTACCTCGCAGTGCAGGAACCTCTGACAGGGTAATTGTACCTCGCAGTGCAGGAACCTCTGACAGGGTAATTGTACCTCGCTGTACAGGAACCTCTGACAGGGTAATTGTACCTCGCAGTACAGGAACCTCTGACAGGGTAATTGTACCTCGCAGTACAGGAACCTCTGACAGGGTAATTGTACCTCGCAGTACAGGAACCTCTGACAGGGTAATTGTACCTCGCAGTACAGGAACCTCTGACAGGGTAATTGTACCTCGCAGTACAGGAACCTCTGACAGTGTAATTGTACCTCGCAGTGCAGGAACCTCTGACAGTGTAATTGTACCTCGCAGTGCAGGAACCTCTGACAGGGTAATTGTACCTCGCAGTACAGGAACCTCTGACAGGGTAATTGTACCTCGCAGTACAGGAACCTCTGACAGGGTAATTGTACCTCGCAGTACAGGAACCTCTGACAGGGTAATTGTACCTCGCAGTGCAGGAACCTCTGACAGGGTAATTGTACCTCGCAGTGCAGGAACCTCTGACAGGGTAATTGTACCTCGCAGTACAGGAATCTCTGACAGGGTAATTGTACCTCGCAGTGCAGGAACCTCTGACAGGGTAATTGTACCTCGCAGTACAGGAACCTCTGACAGGGTAATTGTACCTCGCAGTACAGGAACCTCTGACAGGGTAATTGTACCTCGCAGTGCAGGAACCTCTGACAGTGTAATTGTCCCTCGCAGTACAGGAACCTCTGACAGTGTAATTGTACCTCGCAGTACAGGAACCTCTGACAGGGTAATTGTACCTCGCAGTGCAGGAACCTCTGACAGGATAATTGTACCTCGCAGTGCAGGAACCTCTGACAGGGTAATTGTACCTCGCAGTACAGGAACCTCTGACAGGGTAATTGTACCTCGCAGTGCAGGAACCTCTGACAGGATAATTGTACCTCGCAGTGCAGGAACCTCTGACAGGGTAATTGTACCTCGCAGTACAGGAACCTCTGACAGGGTAATTGTACCTCACAGTGCAGGAACCTCTGACAGGGTAATTGTACCTCACAGTGCAGGAACCTCTGACAGGGTAATTGTACCTCGCAGTGCAGGAACCTCTGACAGGGTAATTGTACCTCGCAGTACAGGAACCTCTGACAGGGTAATTGTACCTCGCAGTGCAGGAACCTCTGACAGGGTAATTGTACCTCGCAGTACAGGAACCTCTGACAGGGTAATTGTACCTCGCAGTACAGGAACCTCTGACAGGGTAATTGTACCTCGCAGTACAGGAACCTCTGACAGTGTAATTGTACCTCGCAGTACAGGAACCTCTGACAGTGTAATTGTACCTCGCAGTACAGGAACCTCTGACAGTGTAATTGTACCTCGCAGTGCAGGAACCTCTGACAGGGTAATTGTACCTCTCAGTACAGGAACCTCTGACAGGGTAATTGTACCTCGCAGTACAGGAACCTCTGACAGGGTAATTGTACCTCTCAGTGCAGGAACCTCTGACAGGGTAATTGTACCTCGCAGTACAGGAACCTCTGACAGGGTAATTGTACCTCGCAGTACAGGAACCTCTGACAGGGTAATTGTACCTCGCAGTACAGGAACCTCTGACAGGGTAATTGTACCTCGCAGTACAGGAACCTCTGACAGGGTAATTGTACCTCGCAGTACAGGAACCTCTGACAGTGTAATTGTACCTCGCAGTACAGGAACCTCTGACAGTGTAATTGTACCTCGCAGTACAGGAACCTCTGACAGGGTAATTGTACCTCGCAGTGCAGGAACCTCTGACAGGGTAATTGTACGTCGCAGTACAGGAACCTCTGACAGGGTAATTGTACCTCGCAGTGCAGGAACCTCTGACAGGGTAATTGTACCTGGCAGTGCAGGAACCTCTGACAGGGTAATTGTACCTCGCAGTGCAGGAACCTCTGACAGGGTAATTGTTCCTCGCAGTGCAGGAACCTCTGACTGTGTAATTGTACCTCGCAGTACAGGAACCTCTGACCGGGTAATTGTACCTCGCAGTACAGGAACCTCTGACAGGGTAATTGTACCTCGCAGTACAGGAACCTCTGACAGGGTAATTGTACCTCGCAGTGCAGGAACCTCTGACAGGGTAATTGTACCTCGCAGTGCAGGAACCTCTAGCAGCACAATAGCATCTTGCAATGCAGAGGCCTTTCCTGTGCATTTGCCCATGTAATGCAATGGGACTTGCTATGTAAAATCCAATTGTAATGCAAATTTCCCATGCAGTGCTGCAGCCCCTTGTAGTGCAAAAAGCACCTTGAGATGTCATAGAATGTTGCAATGCAACAAGCATTTGAAATCCCATTGAAGTTATGGTGCACTAGACCTTTACAATGCAACACAAAAACTTGTAGTACAATAGCCTTTGCAGTACAACATCCACTAACAAAGCAATAGCCCCATGCAGTGCAATCTCCACTCACAGTGTAAAAACAACATGCAATGTAATAGTCTCTAAGAGTGACATAGCAATAACGTGAAGAAATGCTATAGCCTTTTGAACACAACAGACCATGATAATTCAATAGCCTTTTGCAGTGCAAAAGCTCTTTGGTGTGCAATAGACCCTGACAATGTATTTTCCCCTTACAGTGCAACAGTTCTATGCTTTGCATAACATGCTTTTGGTACAAAAGCCAGGTGCAGTCCAAGAGCAAATTGCCTTTTGATACCCTATTGAAATATAATATCCTCTCACAATGGAAACCATCTCGCAATACAAAATTTCCCTGCAGTGCAATAGCTATTTGTTTTGCAATTGTGACTTTCAATACAATAGGCACTTGCCATGTAACATCCAGTTGCAATGTAATGGAACCATTAGTGTGCATGATCCTTGTATTGCAATAGCCTCTTGCAGTGCAATAGCAGCTTGCAATGCTGGGACCTTTGGTAGTGCAATAACTCCTTCCAATGCAAAGGTCTTTGAGTTTGCAATGGAGCGTGGTGTGCAACATCCACTTGCAATGAAAATGCAAAGGCACCTTGCAATACAAGAACTATTTGCAGAGCAAAAACTCCAGCAATGCAACACGCATTTCATTGCAATAGCGCTTGCAATCCAACAGTCCCTCCCTTGCAGACTATTATCCTTGCAATGTCAGAGCCCCTTTCAATGCAATGGCCCCTTTCAATACAACATCCACATGCAACGCAAGAAAACCAAGAATGTTTGGCAATGAACTGAAACAATACTTGCAATGCAATAGGGTTAAGTCATGCAATAGCCCATTGATAACATTGCACACTGGCAAAGTAATGGACTTTTACAGAGCAATAGCTCATCGGAGGGCAATTGCCCTTTGCAATGCAATAACCTGAAGCAGTACATTGGGGGCTTACAATACAGTATCCATAATTAATACAATAACACTTTGTATTACAATGGCCTCTTACACTGTAATATCTTCTTGTAGTGTGAACACTCTTGCGGTTCAATAGCTACGTGCTGGAAAGCAGAAGCCTCTTGCAAAGAAATACCCTTTGTAATTCAATCACCTCTTGCACGGTGACAGCACCTTGCAATGCAGGATACACTGACAGTTTAATAGTCCTTTGTAATTCAATCACCTCTTGCACGGTGACAGCACCTTGCAATGCAGGATACACTGACAGTTTAATAATCCTTTGTAATTCAATCACCTCTTGCACGGTGACAGCACCTTGCAATGCAGGATACACTGACAGTTTAATAGTCCTTTGTAATTCAATCACCTCTTGCACGGTGACAGCACCTTGCAATGCAGGATACACTGACAGTTTAATAATCCTTTGTAATTCAATCACCTCTTGCACGGTGACAGCACCTTGCAATGCAGGATACAATGACAGTTTAATAGTCCTTTGTAATTCAATCACCTCTTGCACGGTGACAGCACCTTGCAATGCAGGATACACTGACAGTTTAATAATCCTTTGTAATTCAATCACCTCTTGCACGGTGACAGCACCTTGCAATGCAAGATACACTGACAGTTTAATAGTCCTTTGTAATTCAATCACCTCTTGCACGGTGACAGCACCTTGCAATGCAGGATACACTGACAGTTTAATAGTCCTTTGTAATTCAATCACCTCTTGCACGGTGACAGCACCTTGCAATGCAGGATACAATGACAGTTTAATAGTCCTTTGTAATTCAATCACCTCTTGCAAGGTGACAGCACCTTGCAATGCAGGATACACTGACAGTTTAATAGTCCTTTGTAATTCAATCACCTCTTGAACGGTGACAGCACCTTGCAATGCAGGATACACTGACAGTTTAATAATCCTTTGTAATTCAATCACCTCTTGCACGGTGACAGCACCTTGCAATGCAGGATACACTGACAGTTTAATAGTCCTTTGTAATTCAATCACCTCTTGCACGGTGACAGCACCTTGCAATGCAGGATACACTGACAGTTTAATAATCCTTTGTAATTCAATCACCTCTTGCACGGTGACAGCACCTTGCAATGCAGGATACACTGACAGTTTAATAGTCCTTTGTAATTCAATCACCTCTTGCACGGTGACAGCACCTTGCAATGCAGGATACACTGACAGTTTAATAGTCCTTTGTAATTCAATCACCTCTTGCACGGTGACAGCACCTTGCAATGCAGGATACACTGACAGTTTAATAGTCCTTTGTAATTCAATCACCTCTTGCACGGTGACAGCACCTTGCAATGCAGGATACACTGACAGTTTAATAGTCCTTTGTAATTCAATCACCTCTTGCACGGTGACAGCACCTTGCAATGCAGGAAACAATGACAGTTTAATAGTCCTTTGTAATTCAATCACCTCTTGCACGGTGACAGCACCTTGCAATGCAGGATACAATGACAGTTTAATAGTCCTTTGTAATTCAATCACCTCTTGCACGGTGACAGCACCTTGCAATGCAGGATACAATGACAGTTTAATAGTCCTTTGTAATTCAATCACCTCTTGCACGGTGACAGCACCTTGCAATGCAGGATACACTGACAGTTTAATAGTCCTTTGTAATTCAATCACCTCTTGCACGGTGACAGCACCTTGCAATGCAGGATACACTGACAGTTTAATAGTCCTTTGTAATTCAATCACCTCTTGCACGGTGACAGCACCTTGCAATGCAGGATACACTGACAGTTTAATAGTCCTTTGTAATTCAATCACCTCTTGCACGGTGACAGCACCTTGCAATGCAGGATACACTGACAGTTTCATAGTCCTTTGTAATTCAATCACCTCTTGCACGGTGACAGCACCTTGCAATGCAGGATACACTGACAGTTTAATAGTCCTTTGTAATTCAATCACC
Source organism: Heterodontus francisci (assembly GCF_036365525.1). Taxonomy (NCBI): domain Eukaryota; kingdom Metazoa; phylum Chordata; class Chondrichthyes; order Heterodontiformes; family Heterodontidae; genus Heterodontus; species Heterodontus francisci. Next base: position 54,613 of record NW_027141546.1, read on the forward strand.
TCTTGCACGGTGACAGCACCTTGCAATGCAGGATACACTGACAGTTTAATAGTCCTTTGTAATTCAATCACCTCTTGCACGGTGACAGCACCTTGCAATGCAGGATACACTGACAGTTTAATAGTCCTTTGTAATTCAATCACCTCTTGCACGGTGACAGCACCTTGCAATGCAGGATACACTGACAGTTTAATAGTCCTTTGTAATTCAATCACCTCTTGCACGGTGACAGCACCTTGCAATGCAGGATACAATGACAGTTTAATAGTCCTTTGTAATTCAATCACCTCTTGCACGGTGACAGCACCTTGCAATGCAGGATACAATGACAGTTTAATAGTCCTTTGTAATTCAATCACCTCTTGCACGGTGACAGCACCTTGCAATGCAGGATACAATGACAGTTTAATAGTCCTTTGTAATTCAATCACCTCTTGCACGGTGACAGCACCTTGCAATGCAGGATACACTGACAGTTTAATAGTCCTTTGTAATTCAATCACCTCTTGCACGGTGACAGCACCTTGCAATGCAGGATACACTGACAGTTTAATAGTCCTTTGTAATTCAATCACCTCTTGCACGGTGACAGCACCTTGCAATGCAGGATACACTGACAGTTTAATAGTCCTTTGTAATTCAATCACCTCTTGCACGGTGACAGCACCTTGCAATGCAGGATACAATGACAGTTTAATAGTCCTTTGTAATTCAATCACCTCTTGCACGGTGACAGCACCTTGCAATGCAGGATACACTGACAGTTTCATAGTCCTTTGTAATTCAATCACCTCTTGCACGGTGACAGCACCTTGCAATGCAGGATACACTGACAGTTTAATAGTCCTTTGTAATTCAATCACCTCTTGCACGGTGACAGCACCTTGCAATGCAGGATACACTGACAGTTTAATAGTCCTTTGTAATTCAATCACCTCTTGCACGGTGACAGCACCTTGCAATGCAGGATACACTGACAGTTTAATAGTCCTTTGTAATTCAATCACCTCTTGCACGGTGACAGCACCTTGCAATGCAGGATACAATGACAGTTAAATAGTCCTTTGTAATTCAATCACCTCTTGCACGGTGACAGCACCTTGCAATGCAGGATACACTGACAGTTTAATAGTCCTTTGTAATTCAATCACCTCTTGCACGGTGACAGCACCTTGCAATGCAGGATACACTGACAGTTTAATAGTCCTTTGTAATTCAATCACCTCTTGCACGGTGACAGCACCTTGCAATGCAGGATACACTGACAGTTTAATAGTCCTTTGTAATTCAATCACCTCTTGCACGGTGACAGCACCTTGCAATGCAGGATACAATGACAGTTTAATAGTCCTTTGTAATTCAATCACCTCTTGCACGGTGACAGCACCTTGCAATGCAGGATACACTGACAGTTTAAGGACTGGAGAGGCCTTTGACAGTGCAATCACCCTTGCAGTTTAACATCCACATGGAGTTGTCACACAAACCACAGCTGTGATAATACAACAATCGTGAAAATAACTCCAAAGAGCTCCAGAAACCATCTTTGTCTTTAAGGAAAAAAAATCAGCCTTTAATTTACAAAATGAACAATGTATCCAAAATGGCATTGACAGAAAACAAATCTTGGTCTTTGTGTGTTGAAACTGTCTGACAAGGACAAAGGACAAATGGTCAAAGCTAACAGGTGTCAAATGAACACATCCTATACCATGCTAAAACATTCCTGAATTGAATATCTCCTACTGAAAGAAAGAAGATGTGAAGTCACCATATTCTGGATCACAGTGCAGTCACCATGGGTCAGAGAGCAGAGTGTCTGCTTCCAGGAGGTACAAGATAACAGAGCTTTACATTAAAGTGTCTTTCAGCAAAACATTAACATATTGTTTGTCTTTGCTCCATGACCTTCTGGTCTGTTAGTCTGTGACCTTGTCCTATCAACACCTTCACTTTTGTTATCTCTTACCCCACCCCCGCTTTACTTGCTTAAAATCTTTTACATTTCTTATATCTGTTAGTTCTGATGAAGGGTCACAGACCTGAAACGTTAACTCCGTTTCTCTCTGCACAGTTGTTGCCCGACCTGCTGAATATTTCCAGCACTCTCTGTTTTTATTAACTCTGTTTCTCTCTCCACAGATGTTACCTGACCTGCTGAATATTTCCAGCACTCGCTGTTTTTATGAACTCTGTCTGGAGACGCTGTCAATCAGCCTCTCAATGTAACAGAGTATTGTTTTTGTAACAGGTATTAGTGCCGCAACCTCACAGCTCCAGTGTCCCGGGTTCAGTTCTGTTTACTGCCACAGTCTCACAGCTCCAGTGTCCCGGGTTCGGTTCTGTTTACTGCCACAGTCTCACAGCTCCAGTGACCCGGGTTCGGTTCTGTTTACTGCCACAGTCTCACAGCTCCAGTGACCCGGGTTCGGTTCTGTTTACTGCCACAGTCTCACAGCTCCAGTGTCCCGGGTTCGGTTCTGTTTACTGCCACAGTCTCACAGCTCCAGTGTCCTGGGTTCGGTTCTGTTTACTGCCACAGTCTCACAGCTCCAGTGTCCCGGGTTCAGTTCTGTTTACTACCACAGTCTCACAGCTCCAGTGACCCGGGTTCGGTTCTGTTTACTGCCACAGTCTCACAGCTCCAGTGACCCGGGTTCTGTTCTGTTCACTGCCACAGTCTCACAGCTCCAGTGACCTGGGTTCGGTTCTGTTTACTGCCACAGCCTCACAGCTCCAGTGTCCCGGGTTCAGTTCTGTTTACTGCCACAGTCTCACAGCTCCAGTGTCCCGGGTTCGGTTCTGTTTACTGCCACAGTCTCACAGCTCCAGTGACCTGGGTTCGGTTCTGTTTACTGCCACAGTCTCACAGCTCCAGTGACCCGGGTTCGGTTCTGTTTACTGCCACAGTCTCACCGCTCCAGTGACCCGGGTTCGGTTCTGTTTACTGCCACAGTCTCACAGCTCCAGTGACCCGGGTTCGGTTCTGTTTACTGCCACAGTCTCACAGCTCCAGTGACCCGGGTTCGGTTCTGTTTACTGCCACAGTCTCACTGCTCCAGTGACCTGGGTTCGGTTCTGTTTACTGCCACAGTCTCACAGCTCCAGTGACCTGGGTTCGGTTCTGTTTACTGCCACAGTCTCACAGCTCCGGTGACCCGGGTTCGGTTCTGTTTACTGCCACAGTCTCACCGCTCCAGTGACCTGGGTTCGGTTCTGTTTACTGCCACAGTCTAACAGCTCCAGTGACCCGGGTTCGGTTCTGTTTACTGCCACAGCCTCACAGCTCCAGTGTCCCGGGTTCAGTTCTGTTTACTGCCACAGTCTCACAGCTCCAGTGACCTGGGTTCGGTTCTGTTTACTGCCACAGTCTCACAGCTCCAGTGACCCGGGTTCGGTTCTGTTTACTGCCACAGTCTCACAGCTCCAGGGACCCGGGTTCGGTTCTGTTTACTGCCACAGTCTCACAGCTCCAGTGTCCCGGGTTCGGTTCTGTTTACTGCCACAGTCTCACCGCTCCAGTGACCTGGGTTCGGTTCTGTTTACTGCCACAGTCTCACAGCTCCAGTGACCTGGGTTCGGTTCTGTTTACTGCCACAGTCTCACAGCTTCAGTGACCTGGGTTCGGTTCTGTTTACTGCCACAGTCTCACAGCTCCAGTGTCCCGGGTTCGGTTCTGTTTACTGCCACAGCCTCACAGCTCCAGTGACCTGGGTTCAGTTCTGTTTACTGCCACAGTCTCACAGCTCCAGTGACCTGTGTTCGGTTCTGTTTACTGCCACAGTCTCACAGCTCCAGTGACCTGGGTTCAGTTCTGTTTACTGCCACAGTCTCACAGCTCCAGTGACCAGGGTTCAGTTCTGTTTACTGCCACAGTCTCACAGCTCCAGTGACCTGGGTTCGGTTCTGTTTACTGCCACAGCCTCACAGCTCCAGTGACCTGGGTTGGGTTCTGTTTACTGCCACAGTCTCACAGCTCCAGTGACCTGGGTTCGGTTCTGTTTACTGCCACAATCTCACAGCTCCAGTGACCTGGGTTCGGTTCTGTTTACTGCCACAGCCTCACAGCTCCAGTGACCTGGGTTGGGTTCTGTTTACTGCCTCAGTCTCACAGCTCCAGTGACCCGGGTTCGGTTCTGTTTACTGCCACAGTCTCACAGCTCCAGTGACCTGGGTTCAGTTCTGTTTACTGCCACAGTCTCACAGCTCCAGTGACCTGGGTTCAGTTCTGTTTACTGCCACAGTCTCACAGCTCCAGTGACCTGGGTTCGGTTCTGTTTACTGCCACAGCCTCACAGCTCCAGTGACCTGGGTTGGGTTCTGTTTACTGCCACAGTCTCACAGCTCCAGTGACCTGGGTTCGGTTCTGTTTACTGCCACAATCTCACAGCTCCAGTGACCTGGGTTCGGTTCTGTTTACTGCCACAGCCTCACAGCACCAGTGACCTGGGTTGGGTTCTGTTTACTGCCACAGTCTCACAGCTCCAGTGACCCGGGTTCGGTTCTGTTTACTGCCACAGTCTCACAGCTCCAGTGACCTGGGTTCAGTTCTGTTTACTGCCACAGTCTCACAGCTCCAGTGACCTGGGTTCGGTTCTGTTTACTGCCACAGTCTCACAGCTCCAGTGACCTGGGTTCGGTTCTGTTTACTGCCACAGTCTCACAGCTCCAGTGACCTGGGTTCGGTTCTGTTTACTGCCACAGTCTCACAGCTCCAGTGACCCGGGTTCGGTTCTGTTTACTGCCACAGTCTCACAGCTCCAGTGTCCCGGGTTCGGTTCCGTTTACTGCCACACTCTCACAGCTCCAGTGACCTGGGTTCAGTTCTGTTTACTGCCACAGTCTCACAGCTCCAGTGACCCGGGTTCTGTTCTGTTTACTGCCACAGTCTCACAGCTCCAGTGACCTGGGTTCAGTTCTGTTTACTGCCACAGTCTCACAGCTCCAGTGACCCGGGTTCGGTTCTGTTTACTGCCACAGTCTCACAGCTCCAGTGTCCCGGGTTCAGTTCTGTTTACTACCACAGTCTCACTACTCCAGTGTCCCGGGTTCGGTTCTGTTTACTGTCACAGTCTCACAGCTCCAGTGTCCTGGGTTCGTTTCTGTTTACTGCCACAGTCTCACAGCTCCCGTGACCCGGGTTCGGTTCTGTTTACTGCCACAGTCTCACAGCTCCAGTGTCCCGGGTTCGGTTCTGTTTACTGCCACAGTCTCACAGCTCCAGTGTCCCGGGTTCGGTTCTGTTTACTGTCACAGTCTCACAGCTCCAGTGTCCCGGGTTCGGTTCTGTTTACTGCCACAGTCTCACAGCTCCAGTGTCCCGGGTTCGGTTCTGTTTACTGCCACAGTCTCACAGCTCCAGTGTCCCGGGTTCGGTTCTGTTTACTGCCACAGTCTCACAGCTCCAGTGTCCCGGGTTCGGTTCTGTTTACTGTCACAGTCTCACAGCTCCAGTGTCCCGGGTTCGGTTCTGTTTACTGCCACAGTCTCACAGCTCCAGTGTCCCGGGTTCGGTTCTGTTTACTGCCACAGTCTCACAGCTCCAGTGTCCCGGGTTCGGTTCTGTTTACTGCCACAGTCTCACAGCTCCAGTGTCCTGGGTTCGGTTCTGGGGACTGCCACAGTCACACAGCTCCAGTGACCCGGGTTCGGTTCTGTTTACTGCCACAGTCTCACAGCTCCAGTGACCTGGGTTCGGTTCTGTTTACTGCCACAGTCTCACAGCTCCAGTGACCCGGGTTCGGTTCTGTTTACTGCCACAGTCTCACAGCTCCAGTGTCCCGGGTTCGGTTCTGTTTACTGCCACAGTCTCACAGCTCCAGTGTCCCGGGTTCGGTTCTGTTTACTGCCACAGTCTGACAGCTCCAGTGACCCGGGTTCGGTTCTGTTTACTGCCACAGTCTCACAGCTCCAGTGACCCGGGTTCGGTTCTGTTTACTGCCACAGTCTCACAGCTCCAGTGTCCCGGGTTCGGTTCTGTTTACTGCCACAGTCTCACATGTCCAGTGACCCGGGTTCGGTTCTGTTTACTGCCACAGTCTCACAGCTCCAGTGTCCCGGGTTCGGTTCTGTTTACTGCCACAGTCTCACACCACCAGTGTCCCGGGTTCGGTTCTGTTTACTGCCACAGTCTCACAGCTCCAGTGTCCCGGGTTCAGTTCTGTTTACTGCCACAGTCTCACAGCTCCAGTGTCCCGGGTTCGGTTCTGTTTACTGCCACAGTCTCACAGCTCCAGTGACCTGGGTTCGGTTCTGTTTACTGCCACAGTCTCACAGCTCCAGTGACCTGGGTTCGGTTCTGTTTACTGCCACAGTCTCACAGCTCCAGTGACCCGGGTTCAGTTCTGTTTACTGCCACAGTCTCACAGCTCCAGAGTCCCGGGTTCGGTTCTGTTTCCTGTCACAGTCTCACAGCTCCAGTGACCCGGGTTCGGTTCTGTTTACTGCCACAGTCTCACAGCTCCAGTGACCTGGGTTCGGTTCTGTTTACTGCCACAGTCTCACAGCTCCAGTGACACGGGTTCGGTTCTGTTTACTGCCACAGTCTCACAGCTCCAGTGTCCCGGGTTCGGTTCTATTTACTGTCACAGTCTCACAGCTCCAGTGACCCGGGTTCAGTTCTGTTTACTGCCACAGTCTCACAGCTCCAGTGTCCCGGGTTCGGTTCTGTTTACTGCCACAGTCTCACAGCTCCAGTGACCCGGGTTCGGTTCTGTTTACTGCCACAGCCTCACAGCTCCAGTGACGCGGGTTCGGTTCTGTTTACTGCCACAGTCTCACAGCTCCAGTGACCCGGGTTCGGTTCTGTTTTTTGCCACAGTCTCACAGCTCCAGTGACCCGGGTTCGGTTCTGTTTACTGCCACAGTCTCACAGCTCCAGTGACCTGGGTTCGGTTCTGTTTACTGCCACAGTCTCACAGCTCCAGTGACCCGGGTTCGGTTCTGCTTACTGCCACAGTCTCACAGCTCCAGTGACCTGGGTTCGGTTCTGTTTACTGCCACAGTCTCACAGCTCCAGTGACCTGGGTTCGGTTCTGTTTACTGCCACAGTCTCACAGCTCCAGTGACCCGGGTTCGGTTCTGTTTACTGCCACAGTCTCACAGCTCCAGTGTCCCGGGTTCAGTTCTGTTTACTACCACAGTCTCACTGCTCCAGTGTCCCGGGTTCGGTTCTGTTTACTGTCACAGTCTCACAGCTCCAGTGTCCTGGGTTCGTTTCTGTTTACTGCCACAGTCTCACAGCTCCCGTGACCCGGGTTCGGTTCTGTTTACTGCCACAGTCTCACAGCTCCAGTGTCCCGGGTTCGGTTCTGTTTACTGCCACAGTCTCACAGCTCCAGTGTCCCGGGTTCGGTTCTGTTTACTGTCACAGTCTCACAGCTCCAGTGTCCCGGGTTCGGTTCTGTTTACTGCCACAGTCTCACAGCTCCAGTGTCCCGGGTTCGGTTCTGTTTACTGCCACAGTCTCACAGCTCCAGTGTCCCGGGTTCGGTTCTGTTTACTGCCACAGTCTCACAGCTCCAGTGTCCCGGGTTCGGTTCTGTTTACTGTCACAGTCTCACAGCTCCAGTGTCCCGGGTTCGGTTCTGTTTACTGCCACAGTCTCACAGCTCCAGTGTCCCGGGTTCGGTTCTGTTTACTGCCACAGTCTCACAGCTCCAGTGTCCCGGGTTCGGTTCTGTTTACTGCCACAGTCTCACAGCTCCAGTGTCCTGGGTTCGGTTCTGGGGACTGCCACAGTCACACAGCTCCAGTGACCCGGGTTCGGTTCTGTTTACTGCCACAGTCTCACAGCTCCAGTGACCTGGGTTCGGTTCTGTTTACTGCCACAGTCTCACAGCTCCAGTGACCCGGGTTCGGTTCTGTTTACTGCCACAGTCTCACAGCTCCAGTGTCCCGGGTTCGGTTCTGTTTACTGCCACAGTCTCACAGCTCCAGTGTCCCGGGTTCGGTTCTGTTTACTGCCACAGTCTGACAGCTCCAGTGACCCGGGTTCGGTTCTGTTTACTGCCACAGTCTCACAGCTCCAGTGACCCGGGTTCGGTTCTGTTTACTGCCACAGTCTCACAGCTCCAGTGTCCCGGGTTCGGTTCTGTTTACTGCCACAGTCTCACAGCTCCAGTGACCCGGGTTCGGTTCTGTTTACTGCCACAGTCTCACAGCTCCAGTGTCCCGGGTTCGGTTCTGTTTACTGCCACAGTCTCACACCACCAGTGTCCCGGGTTCGGTTCTGTTTACTGCCACAGTCTCACAGCTCCAGTGTCCCGGGTTCAGTTCTGTTTACTGCCACAGTCTCACAGCTCCAGTGTCCCGGGTTCGGTTCTGTTTACTGCCACAGTCTCACAGCTCCAGTGACCTGGGTTCGGTTCTGTTTACTGCCACAGTCTCACAGCTCCAGTGACCTGGGTTCGGTTCTGTTTACTGCCACAGTCTCACAGCTCCAGTGACCCGGGTTCAGTTCTGTTTACTGCCACAGTCTCACAGCTCCAGAGTCCCGGGTTCGGTTCTGTTTCCTGTCACAGTCTCACAGCTCCAGTGACCCGGGTTCGGTTCTGTTTACTGCCACAGTCTCACAGCTCCAGTGACCTGGGTTCGGTTCTGTTTACTGCCACAGTCTCACAGCTCCAGTGACCCGGGTTCGGTTCTGTTTACTGCCACAGTCTCACAGCTCCAGTGTCCCGGGTTCGGTTCTATTTACTGTCACAGTCTCACAGCTCCAGTGACCCGGGTTCAGTTCTGTTTACTGCCACAGTCTCACAGCTCCAGTGTCCCGGGTTCGGTTCTGTTTACTGCCACAGTCTCACAGCTCCAGTGACCCGGGTTCGGTTCTGTTTACTGCCACAGCCTCACAGCTCCAGTGACCCGGGTTCGGTTCTGTTTACTGCCACAGTCTCACAGCTCCAGTGACCCGGGTTCGGTTCTGTTTTTTGCCACAGTCTCACAGCTCCAGTGACCCGGGTTCGGTTCTGTTTACTGCCACAGTCTCACAGCTCCAGTGACCTGGGTTCGGTTCTGTTTACTGCCACAGTCTCACAGCTCCAGTGACCCGGGTTCGGTTCTGTTTACTGCCACAGTCTCACAGCTCCAGTGACCTGGGTTCGGTTCTGTTTACTGCCACAGTCTCACAGCTCCAGTGACCTGGGTTCGGTTCTGTTCACTGCCACAGTCTCACAGCTCCAGTGACCCGGGTTCGGTTCTGTTTACTGCCACAGTCTCACCGCTCCAGTGACCTGGGTTCGGTTCTGTTTACTGCCACAGTCTCACAGCTCCAGTGACCTGGGTTCGGTTCTGTTTACTGCCACAGCCTCACAGCTCCAGTGTCCCGGGTTCGGTTCTGGGGACTGCCACCGTCTCACAGCTCCAGTGACCTGGGTTCGGTTCTGTTTAATGCCACGGTCTCACATCTCCGGTGACCTGGGTTCGGTTCTGTTTACTGCCACAGTCTCACAGCTCCAGTGACCCGGGTTTGGTTCTGTTTACTGTCACAGTCTCACAGCTCCAGTGTCCTGGGTTCGGTTCTGTTTACTGCCACAGTCTCACAGCTCCAGTGACCCGGGTTCGGTTCTGTTTACTACCACAGTCTCACAGCTCCAGTGACCCGGGTTCGGTTCTGTTTACTGCCACAGTCTCACAGCTCCAGTGACCTGGGTTCGGTTCTGTTTACTGCCACAGCCTCACAGCTCCAGTGTCCCGGGTTCAGTTCTGTTTACTGCCACAGTCTCACAGTTCCAGTGACCTGGGTTCGGTTCTGTTTACTGCCACAGTCTCACAGCTCCAGTGACCTGGGTTCGGTTCTGTTTACTGCCACAGCCTCACAGCTCCAGTGTCCCGGGTTCATTTCTGTTTACTGCCACAGTCTCACAGCTCCAGTGACCTGGGTTCGGTTCTGTTTACTGCCACAGTCTCACAGCTCCAGTGACCCGGGTTCGGTTCTGTTTACTGCCACAGTCTCACCGCTCCAGTGACCTGGGTTCGGTTCTGTTTACTGCCACAGTCTCACAGCTCCAGTGACCCGGGTTCGGTTCTGTTTACTGCCACAGCCTCACAGCTCCAGTGTCCCGGGTTCAGTTCTGTTTACTGCCACAGTCTCACAGCTCCAGTGACCTGGGTTCGGTTCTGTTTACTGCCACAGTCTCACAGCTCCAGTGACCCGGGTTCGGTTCTGTTTACTGCCACAGTCTCACCGCTCCAGTGACCCGGGTTCGGTTCTGTTTACTGCCACAGTCTCACAGCTCCAGTGACCCGGGTTCGGTTCTGTTTACTGCCACAGTCTCACAGCTCCAGTGACCCGGGTTCGGTTCTGTTTACTGCCACAGTCTCACCGCTCCAGTGACCTGGGTTCGGTTCTGTTTACTGCCACAGTCTCACAGCTCCAGTGACCTGGGTTCGGTTCTGTTTACTGCCACAGTCTCACAGCTCCGGTGACCCGGGTTCGGTTCTGTTTACTGCCACAGTCTCACCGCTCCAGTGACCTGGGTTCGGTACTGTTTACTGCCACAGTCTCACAGCTCCAGTGACCCGGGTTCGGTTCTGTTTACTGCCACAGCCTCACAGCTCCAGTGTCCCGGGTTCAGTTCTGTTTACTGCCACAGTCTCACAGCTCCAGTGACCTGGGTTCGGTTCGGTTTACTGCCACAGTCTCACAGCTCCAGTGACCCGGGTTCGGTTCTGTTTACTGCCACAGTCTCACAGCTCCAGTGTCCCGGGTTCGGTTCTGTTTACTGCCACAGTCTCACAGCTCCAGTGACCCGGGTTCGGTTCTGTTTACTGCCACAGTCTCACAGCTCCAGTGACCCGGGTTCGGTTCTGTTTACTGCCACAGTCTCACAGCTCCAGTGACCTGGGTTCGGTTCTGTTTACTGCCACAGTCTCACAGCTCCAGTGACCCGGGTTCGGTTCTGTTTACTGCCACAGTCTCACCGCTCCAGTGACCTGGGTTCGGTTCTGTTTACTGCCACAGTCTCACAGCTCCAGTGACCTGGGTTCGGTTCTGTTTACTGCCACAGTCTCACAGCTCCGGTGACCCGGGTTCGGTTCTGTTTACTGCCACAGTCTCACAGCTTCAGTGACCTGGGTTCGGTTCTGTTTACTGCCACAGTCTCACAGCTCCAGTGTCCCGGGTTCGGTTCTGTTTACTGCCACAGCCTCACAGCTCCAGTGACCTGGGTTCAGTTCTGTTTACTGCCACAGTCTCACAGCTCCAGTGACCTGTGTTCGGTTCTGTTTACTGCCACAGTCTCACAGCTCCAGTGACCTGGGTTCAGTTCTGTTTACTGCCACAGTCTCACAGCTCCAGTGACCTGGGTTCAGTTCTGTTTACTGCCACAGTCTCACAGCTCCAGTGACCTGGGTTCGGTTCTGTTTACTGCCACAGCCTCACAGCTCCAGTGACCTGGGTTGGGTTCTGTTTACTGCCACAGTCTCACAGCTCCAGTGACCTGGGTTCGGTTCTGTTTACTGCCACAGTCTCACAGCTCCAGTGACCTGGGTTCGGTTCTGTTTACTGCCACAGTCTCACAGCTCCAGTGACCTGGGTTCGGTTCTGTTTACTGCCACAGTCTCACAGCTCCAGTGACCCGGGTTCTGTTCTGTTTACTGCCACAGTCTCACAGCTCCAGTGACCTGGGTTCAGTTCTGTTTACTGCCACAGTCTCACAGCTCCAGTGACCCGGGTTCGGTTCTGTTTACTGCCACAGTCTCACAGCTCCAGTGTCCCGGGTTCAGTTCTGTTTACTACCACAGTCTCACTGCTCCAGTGTCCCGGGTTCGGTTCTGTTTACTGTCACAGTCTCACAGCTCCAGTGTCCTGGGTTCGTTTCTGTTTACTGCCACAGTCTCACAGCTCCCGTGACCCGGGTTCGGTTCTGTTTACTGCCACAGTCTCACAGCTCCAGTGTCCCGGGTTCGGTTCTGTTTACTGCCACAGTCTCATAGCTCCAGTGTCCCGGGTTCGGTTCTGTTTACTGTCACAGTCTCACAGCTCCAGTGTCCCGGGTTCGGTTCTGTTTACTGCCACAGTCTCACAGCTCCAGTGTCCCGGGTTCGGTTCTGTTTACTGCCACAGTCTCACAGCTCCAGTGTCCCGGGTTCGGTTCTGTTTACTGCCACAGTCTCACAGCTCCAGTGTCCCGGGTTCGGTTCTGTTTACTGCCACAGTCTCACAGCTCCAGTGTCCCGGGTTCGGTTCTGTTTACTGCCACAGTCTCACAGCTCCAGTGACCCGGGTTCGGTTCTGTTTACTGCCACAGTCTCACAGCTCCAGTGTCCCGGGTTCGGTTCTGTTTACTGCCACAGTCTCACAGCTCCAGTGTCCCGGGTTCGGTTCTGTTTACTGCCACAGTCTCACAGCTCCAGTGTCCCGGGTTCGGTTCTGTTTACTGCCACAGTCTCACAGCTTAAGTGTCCTGGGTTCGGTTCTGGGGACTGCCACAGTCACACAGCTCCAGTGACCCGGGTTCGGTTCTGTTTACTGCCACTGTCTCACAGCTCCAGTGACCTGGGTTCGGTTCTGTTTACTGCCACAGTCTCACAGCTCCAGTGACCCGGGTTCGGTTCTGTTTACTGCCACAGTCTCACAGCTCCAGTGTCCCGGGTTCGGTTCTGTTTACTGCCACAGTCTCACAGCTCCAGTGTCCCGGGTTCGGTTCTGTTTACTGCCACAGTCTGACAGCTCCAGTGACCCGGGTTCGGTTCTGTTTACTGCCACAGTCTCACACCTCCAGTGTCCCGGGTTCGGTTCTGTTTACTGCCACAGTCTCACAGCTCCAGTGACCCGGGTTCGGTTCTGTTTACTGCCACAGTCTCACAGCTCCAGTGTCCCGGGTTCGGTTCTGTTTACTGCCACAGTCTCACACCACCAGTGTCCCGGGTTCGGTTCTGTTTACTGCCACAGTCTCACAGCTCCAGTGTCCCGGGTTCAGTTCTGTTTACTGACACAGTCTCACAGCTCCAGTGTCCCGGGTTCGGTTCTGTTTACTGCCACAGTCTCACAGCTCCAGTGACCTGGGTTCGGTTCTGTTTACTGCCACAGTCTCACAGCTCCAGTGACCTGGGTTCGGTTCTGTTTACTGCCACAGTCTCACAGCTCCAGTGACCCGGGTTCAGTTCTGTTTACTGCCACAGTCTCACAGCTCCAGTGTCCCGGGTTCGGTTCTGTTTCCTGTCACAGTCTCACAGCTCCAGTGACCCGGGTTCGGTTCTGTTTACTGCCACAGTCTCACAGCTCCAGTGTGCTGGGTTCGGTTCTGTTTACTGCCACAGTCTCACAGCTCCAGTGACCCGGGTTCGGTTCTGTTTACTGCCACAGTCTCACAGCTCCAGTGTCCCGGGTTCGGTTCTATTTACTGTCACAGTCTCACAGCTCCAGTGACCCGGGTTCAGTTCTGTTTACTGCCACAGTCTCACAGCTCCAGTGTCCCGGGTTCGGTTCTGTTTACTGCCACAGTCTCACAGCTCCAGTGACCCGGGTTCGGTTCTGTTTACTGCCACAGCCTCACAGCTCCAGTGACCCGGGTTCGGTTCTGTTTACTGCCACAGTCTCACAGCTCCAGTGACCTGGGTTCGGTTCTGTTTACTGCCACAGCCTCACAGCTCCAGTGACCCGGGTTCAGTTCTGTTTACTGCCACAGCCTCACAGCTCCAGTGACCTGTGTTCGGTTCTGGGGACTGCCACAGTCTCACAGCTCCAGTGACCTGGGTTCGGTTCTGTTTACTGTCACAGTCTCACAGCTCCAGTGACCCGGGTTCAGTTCTGTTTACTGCCACAGTCTCACAGCTCCGGTGACCCGGGTTCGGTTCTGTTTACTGCCACAGTCTCACAGCTCCAGTGTCCTGGGTTCGGTTCTGTTTACTGCCACAGCCTCACAGCTCCAGTGAGCCGGGTTCGGTTCTGTTTACTGCCACAGTCTCACAGCTCCAGTGTCCCGGGTTCGGTTCTGTTTACTGCCACAGTCTCACAGCTCCAGTGTCCCGGGTTCGGTTCTGTTTACTGCCACAGTCTCACAGCTCCAGTGTCCCGGGTTCGGTTCTGTTTACTGCCACAGTCTCACAGCTCCAGTGACCCGGGTTCGGTTCTGTTTACTGCCACAGTCTCACAGCTCCAGTGACCTGGGTTCGGTTCTGTTTACTGCCACAGTCTCACAGCTCCAGTGACCCGGGTTCGGTTCTGTTTACTGCCACAGTCTCACAGCTCCAGTGTCCCGGGTTCGGTTCTGTTTACTGCCACAGTCTCACAGCTCCAGTGTCCCGGGTTCGGTTCTGTTTACTGCCACAGTCTGACAGCTCCAGTGACCCGGGTTCGGTTCTGTTTACTGCCACAGTCTCACAGCTCCAGTGTCCCGGGTTCGGTTCTGTTTACTGCCACAGTCTCACAGCTCCAGTGACCCGGGTTCGGTTCTGTTTCCTGCCACAGTCTCACAGCTCCAGTGTCCCGGGTTCGGTTCTGTTTACTGCCACAGTCTCACACCACCAGTATCCCGGGTTCGGTTCTGTTTGCTGCCACAGTCTCACAGCTCCAGTGTCCCGGGTTCAGTTCTGTTTACTGCCACAGTCTCACAGCTCCAGTGTCCCGGGTTCGGTTCTGTTTACTGCCACAGTCTCACAGCTCCAGTGACCTGGGTTCGTTTCTGTTTACTGCCACAGTCTCACAGCTCCAGTGACCTGGGTTGGGTTCTGTTTACTGCCACAGTCTCACAGCTCCAGTGACCCGGGTTCAGTTCTGTTTACTGCCACAGTCTCACAGCTCCAGTGTCCCGGGTTCGGTTCTGTTTACTGCCACAGTCTCACAGCTCCAGTGTCCCGGGTTCGGTTCTGTTTACTGCCACAGTCTCACAGCTCCAGTGACCTGGGTTCTGTTCTGTTTACTGCCACAGTCTCACAGCTCCAGTGACCCGGGTTCGGTTCTGTTTACTGCCACAGTCTCACAGCTCCAGTGACCTGGGTTCGGTTCTGTTTACTGCCACAGTCTCACAGCTCCAGTGACCCGGGTTCGGTTCTGTTTACTGCCACAGTCTCACAGCTCCAGTGTCCCGGGTTCGGTTCTATTTACTGTCACAGTCTCACAGCTCCAGTGACCCGGGTTCAGTTCTGTTTACTGCCACAGTCTCACAGCTCCAGTGTCCCGGGTTCGGTTCTGTTTACTGCCACAGTCTCACAGCTCCAGTGACCCGGGTTCGGTTCTGTTTACTGCCACAGCCTCACAGCTCCAGTGACCCGGGTTCGGTTCTGTTTACTGCCACAGTCTCACAGCTCCAGTGACCTGGGTTCGGTTCTGTTTACTGCCACAGTCTCACAGCTCCAGTGATCTGGGTTCGGTTCTGTTCACTGCCACAGTCTCACAGCTCCAGTGACCCGGGTTCGGTTCTGTTTACTGCCACAGTCTCACCGCTCCAGTGACCTGGGTTCGGTTCTGTTTACTGCCACAGTCTCACAGCTCCAGTGACCTGGGTTCGGTTCTGTTTACTGCCACAGCCTCACAGCTCCAGTGACCTGGGTTCGGTTCTGTTTACTGCCACAGTCTCACAGCTCCAGTGACCTGGGTTCGGTTCTGTTTACTGCCACAGTCTCACAGCTCCAGTGACCCGGGTTCAGTTCTGTTTACTGCCACAGTCTCACCGCTCCAGTGTCCCGGGTTCAGTTCTGTTTACTGCCACAGCCTCACAGCTCCAGTGACCCGGGTTCGGTTCTGTTTACTGCCACAGTCTCACAGCTCCAGTGACCTGGGTTCGGTACTGTTTACTGCCACAGTCTCACAGCTCCAGTGACCCGGGTTCAGTTCTGTTTACTGCCACAGTCTCACAGCTCCAGTGACCCGGGTTCGGTTCTGTTTACTGCCACAGTCTCACAGCTCCAGTGTCCTGGGTTCGGTTCTGTTTACTGCCACAGCCTCACAGCTCCAGTGACCCGGGTTCGGTTCTGTTTACTGCCACAGTCTCACAGCTCCAGTGTCCTGGGTTCGGTTCTGTTTACTGCCACAGCCTCACAGCTCCTGTGACCCGGGTTCGGTTCTGTTTACTGCCACAGTCTCACAGCTCCAGAGACCTGGGTTCGGTTCTGTTTACTGCCACAGTCTCACAGCTCCAGTGACCTGGGTTCGGTTCTGTTTACTGCCACAGTCTCACAGCTCCAGTGACCCGGGTTCGGTTCTGTTTACTGCCACAGTCTCACAGCTCCGGTGACCCGGGTTCGGTTCTGTTTACTGCCACAGTCTCACAGCTCCGGTGACCCGGGTTCGGTTCTGTTTACTGCCACAGTCTCACAGCTCCAGTGTCCTGGGTTCGGTTCTGTTTACTGCCACAGCCTCACAGCTCCAGTGACCTGGGTTCGGTTCTGGGGACTGCCACAGTCTCACAGCTCCAGTGACCTGGGTTCGGTTCTGTTTACTGCCACAGTCTCACAGCTCCAGTGACCCGGGTTCAGTTCTGTTTACTGCCACAGTCTCACAGCTCCAGTGTCCCGGGTTCGGTTCTGTTTACTGCCACAGTCTCACAGCTCCAGTGTCCCGGGTTCGGTTCTGTTTACTGCCACAGTCTCACAGCTCCAGTGACCTGG
Organism: Heterodontus francisci; assembly: GCF_036365525.1. Classification (NCBI taxonomy): domain Eukaryota; kingdom Metazoa; phylum Chordata; class Chondrichthyes; order Heterodontiformes; family Heterodontidae; genus Heterodontus; species Heterodontus francisci. Next base: position 71,161 of record NW_027141546.1, read on the forward strand.
GTTCTGTTCTGTTTACTGCCACAGTCTCACAGCTCCAGTGACCCGGGTTCGGTTCTGTTTACTGCCACAGTCTCACAGCTCCAGTGACCTGGGTTCGGTTCTGTTTACTGCCACAGTCTCACAGCTCCAGTGACCCGGGTTCGGTTCTGTTTACTGCCACAGTCTCACAGCTCCAGTGTCCCGGGTTCGGTTCTATTTACTATCACAGTCTCACAGCTCCAGTGACCCGGGTTCAGTTCTGTTTACTACCACAGTCTCACAGCTCCAGTGTCCCGGGTTCGGTTCTGTTTACTGCCACAGTCTCACAGCTCCAGTGACCCGGGTTCGGTTCTGTTTACTGCCACAGCCTCACAGCTCCAGTGACCCGGGTTCGGTTCTGTTTACTGCCACAGTCTCACAGCTCCAGTGACCTGGGTTCGGTTCTGTTTACTGCCACAGTCTCACAGCTCCAGTGACCTGGGTTCGGTTCTGTTCACTGCCACAGTCTCACAGCTCCAGTGACCCGGGTTCGGTTCTGTTTACTGCCACAGTCTCACCGCTCCAGTGACCTGGGTTCGGTTCTGTTTACTGCCACAGTCTCACAGCTCCAGTGACCTGGGTTCGGTTCTGTTTACTGCCACAGCCTCACAGCTCCAGTGTCCCGGGTTCGGTTCTGGGGACTGCCACCGTCTCACAGCTCCAGTGACCTGGGTTCGGTTCTGTTTACTGCCACAGTCTCACAGCTCCGGTGACCTGGGTTCGGTTCTGTTTACTGCCACAGTCTCACAGCTCCAGTGACCCGGGTTTGGTTCTGTTTACTGTCACAGTCTCACAGCTCCAGTGTCCTGGGTTCGGTTCTGTTTACTGCCACAGTCTCACAGCTCCAGTGACCTGGGTTCGGTTCTGTTTACTGCCACAGTCTCACAGCTCCAGTGACCTGGGTTCGGTTCTGTTTACTGCCACAGTCTCACAGCTCCAGTGACCCGGGTTCAGTTCTGTTTACTGCCACAGTCTCACCGCTCCAGTGTCCCGGGTTCAGTTCTGTTTACTGCCACAGCCTCACAGCTCCAGTGACCCGGGTTCGGTTCTGTTTACTGCCACAGTCTCACAGCTCCAGTGACCTGGGTTCGGTTCTGTTTACTGCCACAGTCTCACAGCTCCAGTGACCCGGGTTCAGTTCTGTTTACTGCCACAGTCTCACAGCTCCAGTGACCCGGGTTCGGTTCTGTTTACTGCCACAGTCTCACAGCTCCAGTGTCCTGGGTTCGGTTCTGTTTACTGCCACAGCCTCACAGCTCCAGTGACCCGGGTTCGGTTCTGTTTACTGCCACAGTCTCACAGCTCCAGTGTCCTGGGTTCGGTTCTGTTTACTGCCACAGCCTCACAGCTCCAGTGACCCGGGTTCGGTTCTGTTTACTGCCACAGTCTCACAGCTCCAGAGACCTGGGTTCGGTTCTGTTTACTGCCACAGTCTCACAGCTCCAGTGACCTGGGTTCGGTTCTGTTTACTGCCACAGTCTCACAGCTCCAGTGACCCGGGTTCGGTTCTGTTTACTGCCACAGTCTCACAGCTCCGGTGACCCTGGTTCGGTTCTGTTTACTGCCACAGTCTCACAGCTCCGGTGACCCGGGTTCGGTTCTGTTTACTGCCACAGTCTCACAGCTCCAGTGTCCTGGGTTCGGTTCTGTTTACTGCCACAGCCTCACAGCTCCAGTGACCTGGGTTCGGTTCTGGGGACTGCCACAGTCTCACAGCTCCAGTGACCTGGGTTCGGTTCTGTTTACTGCCACAGCCTCACAGCTCCAGTGACCCGGGTTCAGTTCTGTTTACTGCCACAGCCTCACAGCTCCAGTGACCTGGGTTCGGTTCTGGGGACTGCCACAGTCTCACAGCTCCAGTGACCTGGGTTCGGTTCTGTTTACTGCCACAGTCTCACAGCTCCAGTGACCCGGGTTCAGTTCTGTTTACTGCCACAGTCTCACAGCTCCGGTGACCCGGGTTCGGTTCTGTTTACTGCCACAGTCTCACAGCTCCAGTCTCCTGGATTCGGTTCTGTTTACTGCCACAGCCTCACAGCTCCAGTGACCCGGGTTCGGTTCTGTTTACTGCCACAGTCTCACAGCTCCAGTGTCCCGGGTTCGGTTCTGTTTACTGCCACAGTCTCACAGCTCCAGTGACCTGGGTTCGGTTCTGTTTACTGCCACAGTCTCACAGCTCCAGTGACCCGGGTTCGGTTCTGTTTACTGCCACAGTCTCACAGCTCCAGTGACATGGGTTCGGTTCTGTTTACTGCCACAGTCTCACAGCTCCAGTGACCCGGGTTCGGTTTTGTTTACTGCCACAGTCTCACAGCTCCGGTGACCAGGGTTCGGTTCTGTTTACTGACACAGTCTCACAGCTCCGGTGACCCGGGTTTGGTTCTGTTTACTGCCACAGTCTCACAGCTCCAGTGTCCTGGGTTCGGTTCTGTTTACTGCCACAGCCTCACAGCTCCAGTGACCTGGGTTCGGTTCTGGGGACTGCCACAGTCTCACAGCTCCAGTGACCTGGGTTCGGTTCTGTTTACTGCCACAGTCTCACAGCTCCAGTGACCCGGGTTCGGTTCTGTTTAGTGTCACAGTCTCACAGCTCCAGTGACCCGGGTTCGGTTCTGTTTACTGCCACAGTCTCACAGCTCCAGTGACATGGGTTTGGTTCTGTTTACTGCCACAGTCTCACAGCTCCAGTGACCCGGGTTCGGTTCTGTTTACTGCCACAGTCTCACAGCTCCAGTGACCCGGGTTCGGTTCTGTTTACTGCCACAGCCTCACAGCTCCAGTGACCCGGGTTCGGTTCTGTTTACTGCCACAGTCTCACAGCTCCAGTGACCTGGGTTCGGTTCTGTTTACTGTCACAGTCTCACAGCTCCAGTGACCTGGGTTCGGTTCTGTTTACTGCCACAGTCTCACAGCTCCAGTGACCCGGGTTCAGTTCTGTTTACTGCCACAGTCTCACAGCTCCAGTGACCCGGGTTCGGTTCTGTTTACTGCCACAGACTCACAGCTCCAGTGACCTGGGTTCGGTTCTGTTTACTGCCACAGTCTCACAGCTCCAGTGACCCGGGTTCAGTTCTGTTTACTGCCACAGTCTCACAGCTCCAGTGACCCGGGTTCGGTTCTGTTTACTGCCACAGTCTCACAGCTCCGGTGACCCGGGTTCGGTTCTGTTTACTGCCACAGTCTCACAGCTCCAGTGTCCTGGGTTCGGTTCTGTTTACTGCCACAGTCTCACAGCTCCAGTGACCCGGGTTCGGTTCTGTTTACTGCCACAGTCTCACAGCTCCGGTGACCTGGGTTCGGTTCTGTTTACTGCCACAGTCTCACAGCTCCAGTGACCCGGGTTTGGTTCTGTTTACTGTCACAGTCTCACAGCTCCAGTGTCCTGGGTTCGGTTCTGTTTACTGCCACAGTCTCACAGCTCCAGTGACCTGGGTTCGGTTCTGTTTACTGCCACAGTCTCACCGCTCCAGTGTCCCGGGTTCAGTTCTGTTTACTGCCACAGCCTCACAGCTCCAGTGACCTGGGTTCGGTTCTGTTTACTGCCACAGTCTCACAGCTCCAGTGACCTGGGTTCGGTTCTGTTTACTGCCACAGTCTCACCGCTCCAGTGTCCCGGGTTCAGTTCTGTTTACTGCCACAGCCTCACAGCTCCAGTGACCTGGGTTCGGTTCTGTTTACTGCCACAGTCTCACAGCTCCAGTGACCTGGGTTCGGTTCTGTTTACTGCCACAGTCTCACAGCTCCAGTGACCTGGGTTCGGTTCTGTTTACTGCCACAGTCTCACAGCTCCAGTGTCCCGGGTTCAGTTCTGTTTACTGCCACAGTCTCACAGCTCCAGTGACCCGGGTTCAGTTCTGTTTACTGCCACAGTCTCACAGCTCCAGTGACCCGGGTTCGGTTCTGTTTACTGCCACAGTCTCACAGCTCCAGTGTCCTGGGTTCGGTTCTGTTTACTGCAACAGCCTCACAGCTCCAGTGACCCGGGTTCGGTTCTGTTTACTGCCACAGTCTCACAGCTCCAGTGTCCTGGGTTCGGTTCTGTTTACTGCCACAGCCTCACAGCTCCAGTGACCCGGGTTCGGTTCTGTTTACTGCCACAGTCTCACAGCTCCAGTGACCCGGGTTCAGTTCTGTTTACTGCCACAGTCTCACAGCTCCGGTGACCCGGGTTCGGTTCTGTTTACTGCCACAGTCTCACAGCTCCAGTGTCCCGGGTTCGGTTCTGTTTACTGCCACAGTCTCACAGCTCCAGTGACCCGGGTTCGGTTCTGTTTACTGCCACAGCCTCACAGCTCCAGTGTCCTGGGTTCGGTTCTGTTTACTGCCACAGTCTCACAGCTCCAGTGACCCGGGTTCGGTTCTGTTTACTGCCACAGTCTCACAGCTCCGGTGACCTGGGTTCGGTTCTGTTTACTGCCACAGTCTCACAGCTCCAGTGACCTGGGTTCGGTTCTGTTTACTGCCACAGTCTCACAGCTCCAGTGACCTGGGTTCGGTTCTGTTTACTGCCACAGTCTCACAGCTCCAGTGACCCGGGTTCAGTTCTGTTTACTGCCACAGTCTCACAGCTCCAGTGTCCCGGGTTCGGTTCTGTTTACTGCCACAGCCTCACAGCTCCAGTGACCCGGGTTCGGTTCTGTTTACTGCCACAGTCTCACAGCTCCAGTGACCTGGGTTCGGTTCTGTTTACTGCCACAGTCTCACAGCTCCAGTGACCCGGGTTCAGTTCTGTTTACTGCCACAGTCTCACAGCTCCAGTGACCCGGGTTCGGTTCTGTTTACTGCCACAGTCTCACAGCTCCAGTGTCCTGGGTTCGGTTCTGTTTACTGCCACAGCCTCACAGCTCCAGTGACCCGGGTTCGGTTCTGTTTACTGCCACAGTCTCACAGCTCCAGTGTCCTGGGTTCGGTTCTGTTTACTGCCACAGCCTCACAGCTCCAGTGACCCGGGTTCGGTTCTGTTTACTGCCACAGTCTCACAGCTCCAGTGACATGGGTTCGGTTCTGTTTACTGCCACAGTCTCACAGCTCCAGTGACCCGGGTTCGGTTCTGTTTACTGCCACAGTCTCACAGCTCCGGTGACCCGGGTTCGGTTCTGTTTACTGCCACAGTCTCACAGCTCCGGTGACCCGGGTTCGGTTCTGTTTACTGCCACAGTCTCACAGCTCCAGTGTCCTGGGTTCGGTTCTGTTTACTGCCACAGCCTCACAGCTCCAGTGACCTGGGTTCGGTTCTGGGGACTGCCACAGTCTCACAGCTCCAGTGACCTGGGTTCGGTTCTGTTTACTGCCACAGCCTCACAGCTCCAGTGACCCGGATTCAGTTCTGTTTACTGCCACAGCCTCACAGCTCCAGTGACCTGGGTTCGGTTCTGGGGACTGCCACAGTCTCACAGCTCCAGTGACCTGGGTTCGGTTCTGTTTACTGCCACAGTCTCACAGCTCCAGTGACCCGGGTTCAGTTCTGTTTACTGCCACAGTCTCACAGCTCCGGTGACCCGGGTTCGGTTCTGTTTACTGCCAAAGTCTCACAGCTCCAGTGTCCTGGGTTCGGTTCTGTTTACTGCCACAGCCTCACAGCTCCAGTGACCCGGATTCGGTTCTGTTTACTGCCACAGTCTCACAGCTCCAGTGTCCCGGGTTCGGTTCTGTTTACTGCCACAGTCTCACAGCTCCAGTGACCCGGGTTCGGTTCTGTTTACTGCCACAGTCTCACAGCTCCAGTGACATGGGTTCGGTTCTGTTTACTGCCACAGTCTCACAGCTCCAGTGACCCGGGTTCGGTTTTGTTTACTGCCACAGTCTCACAGCTCCGGTGACCCGGGTTCGGTTCTGTTTACTGCCACAGTCTCACAGCTCCGGTGACCCGGGTTCGGTTCTGTTTACTGCCACAGTCTCACAGCTCCAGTGACCTGGGTTCGGTTCTGTTTACTGCCACAGTCTCACAGCTCCAGTGACCCGGGTTCGGTTCTGTTTAGTGTCACAGTCTCACAGCTCCAGTGACCCGGGTTCGGTTCTGTTTACTGCCACAGTCTCACAGCTCCAGTGACATGGGTTTGGTTCTGTTTACTGCCACAGTCTCACAGCTCCAGTGACCCGGGTTCGGTTCTGTTTACTGCCACAGTCTCACAGCTCCAGTGACCCGGGTTCGGTTCTGTTTACTGCCACAGTCTCACAGCTCCAGTGACCCGGGTTCAGTTCTGTTAACTGCCACAGTCTCACCGCTCCAGTGACCCGGGTTCGGTTCTGTTTACTGCCACAGTCTCACAGCTCCAGTGACCTGGGTTCGGTTCTGTTTACTGCCACAGCCTCACAGCTACAGTGACCCGGGTTCGGTTCTGTTTACTGCCACAGTCTCACAGCTCCAGTGACCTGGATTCGGTTCTGTTTACTGTCACAGCCTCACAGCTCCAGTGACCTGGGTTCGGTTCTGTTTACTGCCACAGTCTCACAGCTCCAGTGACCTGGGTTCGGTTCTGTTTACTGCCACAGTCTCACAGCTCCAGTGTCCTGGGTTCGGTTCTGTTTACTGCCACAGTCTCACAGCTCCAGTGTCCCGGGTTCGGTTCTGTTTACTGCCACAGTCTCACAGCTCCAGTGACCTGGGTTCAGTTCTGTTTACTGCCACAGTCTCACAGCTCCAGTGTCCCGGGTTCGGTTCTGTTTACTGCCACAGTCTCACATCTCCGGTGACCCGGGTTCGGTTCTGTTTACTGCCACAGTCTCACAGCTCCAGTGACCTGGGTTCAGTTCTGTTTACTGCCACAGTCTCACAGCTCCAGTGACCCGGGTTCGGTTCTGTTTACTGCCACAGTCTCACTGCTCCAGTGACCTGGGTTCGGTTCTGTTTACTGCCACAGTCTCACAGCTCCAGTGACATGGGTTCATTTCTGTTTACTGCCACAGTCTCACAGCTTCAGTGACCCGGGTTCAGTTCTGTTTACTGCCACAGCCTCACAGCTCCAGTGACCTGGGTTCAGTTCTGTTTACTGCCACAGTCTCACTGCTCCAGTGACCCGGGTTCGGTTCTGTTTACTGCCACAGTCTCACAGCTCCAGTGACATGGGTTCGGTTCTGTTTACTGCCACAGTCTCACAGCTTCAGTGAACCGGGTTCGGTTCTGGGGACTGCCACAGTCTCACAGCTCCAGTGACCTGGGTTCAGTTCTGTTTACTGCCACAGTCTCACAGCTCCAGAGACCTGGGTTCAGTTCTGTTTACTGCCACAGTCTCACAGCTCCAGTGACCTGGGTTCGGTTCTGTTTACTGCCACAGCCTCACAGCTCCAGTGACCTGGGTTCGGTTCTGTTTACTGCCACAGCCTCACAGCTCCAGTGTCCCGGGGTCGGTTCTGTTTACTGCCACAGTCTCACAGCTCCAGTGACCTGGGTTCGGTTCTGTTTACTGCCACAGTCTCACAGCTCCAGTGACCCGGGTTCAGTTCTGTTTACTGCCACAGTCTCACAGCTCCAGTGACCTGGGTTCGGTTCTGTTTCCTGCCACAGTCTCACAGCTCCAGTGACCCGGGTTCGGTTCTGTTCACTGCCACAGCCTCACAGCTCCAGTGACCTGGGTTCGGTTCTGTTGACTGCCACAGCCTCACAGCTCCAGTGACCCGGGTTCGGTTCTGTTTACTGCCACAGTCTCACAGCTCCAGTGTCCCGGGCTCGGTTCTGTTTACTGCCACAGTCTCACAGCTCCAGTGACCTGGGTTCAGTTCTGTTTACTGCCACAGTCTCACAGCTCCAGTGACCTGGGTTCGGTTCTGTTTACTGCCACAGTCTCACAGCTCCACTGACCCGGGTTCGGTTCTGTTTACTGCCACAGTCTCACAGCTCCACTGACCCGGGTTCGGTTCTGTTTACTGCCACAGTCTCACAGCTCCAGTGACCTGGGTTCGGTTCTGTTTACCTCCACAGTCTCACAGCTCCAGTGACCCGGGTTCGGTTCTGTTTACTGCCACAGTCTCACAGCTCCAGTGACCTGGGTTCGGTTCTGTTTACTGCCACAGTCTCACAGCTTCAGTGTCCCGGGTTCGGTTCTGTTTACTGCCACAGCCTCACAGCTCCAGTGACCCGGGTTCGGTTCTGTTGACTGCCACAGCCTCACAGCTCCAGTGACCCGTGTTCGGTTCTGTTTACTGCCACAGTCTCACAGCTCCAGTGTCCCGGGCTCGGTTCTGTTTACTGCCACAGTCTCACAGCTCCAGTGACCTGGGTTCAGTTCTGTTTACTGCCACAGTCTCACAGCTCCAGTGACCTGGGTTCGGTTCTGTTTACTGCCACAGTCTCACAGCTCCACTGACCCGGGTTCGGTTCTGTTTACTGCCACAGTCTCACAGCTCCACTGACCCGGGTTCGGTTCTGTTTACTGCCACAGTCTCACAGCTCCAGTGACATGGGTTCATTTCTGTTTACTGCCACAGTCTCACAGCTTCAGTGACCCGGGTTCAGTTCTGTTTACTGCCACAGCCTCACAGCTCCAGTGACCTGGGTTCGGTTCTGTTTACCTCCACAGTCTCACAGCTCCAGTGACCCGGGTTCGGTTCTGTTTACTGCCACAGTCTCACAGCTCCAGTGACCTGGGTTCGGTTCTGTTTACTGCCACAGTCTCACAGCTTCAGTGACCCGGGTTCGGTTCTGTTTACTGCCACAGTCTCACAGCTCCAGTGACCCGGGTTCAGTTCTGTTTACTGCCACAGTCTCACAGCTCCAGTGACCTGGGTTCGGTTCTGTTTACTGCCACAGTCTCACCGCTCCAGTGTCCCGGGTTCAGTTCTGTTTACTGCCACAGTCTCACAGCTCCAGTGACCTGGGTTCGGTTCTGTTTACTGCCACAGTCTCACAGCTCCAGTGACCCGGGTTCGGTTCTGTTTACTGCCACAGTCTCACAGCTCCAGTGACCTGGGTTCGGTTCTGTTTACTGCCACAGTCTCACAGCTCCAGTGACCTGGGTTCGGTTCTGTTTACTGCCACAGTCTCACAGCTCCAGTGACCCGGGTTCGGTTCTGTTTACTGCCACAGTCTCTCAGCTCCAGTGACCTGGGTTCGGTTCTGTTTACTGCCACAGTCTCACAGCTCCAGTGACCTGGGTTTGGTTCTGCGTACTGCCACAGTCTCACAGCTCCAGTGTCCCGGGTTCGGTTCTGTTTACTGCCACAGCCTCACAGCTCCAGTGTCCCGGGTTCGGTTCTGGGGACTGCCACAGCCTCACAGCTCCAGTGACCTGGGTTCGGTTCTGTTTACTGCCACAGTCTCACAGCTCCAGTGTCCCGGGTTCAGTTCTGTTTACTGCCACAGTCTCACAGCTCCAGTGACCCGGGTTCAGTTCTGTTTACTGCCACAGTCTCATCGCTCCAGTGTCCCGGGTTCAGTTCTGTTTACTGCCACAGTCTCAAAGCTCCAGTGACCCGGGTTCGGTTCTGTTTACTGCCACAGTCTCACAGCTCCAGTGTCCCGGGTTCGGGTCTGTTTTTTGCCACAGTCTCACAGCTCCAGTGACCTGGGTTCGGTTCTGTTTACTGCCACAGTCTCACAGCTCCAGTGACCCGGGATCGGTTCTGTTCACTGCCACAGTCTCACAGCTCCAGTGACCGGGTTCGGTTCTGTTTACTGCCACAGTCTCACAGCTCCAGTGACCTGGGTTCGGTTCTGTTTACTGCCACAGTCTCACAGCTCCAGTGTCCCGGGTTCGGTTCTGTTTCCTGCCACAGTCTCACAGCTCCAGTGACCCGGGTTCGGTTCTGTTCACTGCCACAGTCTCACAGCTCCAGTGTCCCGGGTTCAGTTCTGTTTACTGCCACAGTCTCACAGCTCCGGTGACCCGGGTTCGGTTCTGTTTACTGCCACAGCCTCACAGCTCCAGTGACCTGGGTTCGGTTCTGTTTACTGCCACAGTCTCACAGCTCCAGTGACCTGGGTTCGGTTCTGTTTACTGCCACAGTCTCACAGCTCCAGTGTCCCGGGTTCAGTTCTGTTTACTGCCACAGCCTCACAGCTCCAGTGTCCCGGGTTCGGTTCTGTTTACTGCCACAGTCTCACAGCTCCAGTGACCTGGGTTCAGTTCTGTTTACTGCCACAGTCTCACAGCTCCAGTGACCTGGGTTCGGTTCTGTTTACTGCCACAGTCTCACAGCTCCAGTGACCCGGGTTCAGTTCTGTTTACTGCCACAGTCTCACAGCTCCAGTGACCTGGGTTCGGTTCTGTTTCCTGCCACAGTCTCACAGCTCCAGTGACCCGGGTTCGGTTCTGTTCACTGCCACAGCCTCACAGCTCCAGTGACCTGGGTTCGGTTCTGTTTACTGCCACAGCCTCACAGCTCCAGTGACCCGGGTTCGGTTCTGTTGACTGCCACAGCCTCACAGCTCCAGTGACCCGGGTTCGGTTCTGTTTACTGCCACAGTCTCACAGCTCCAGTGACCCGGGTTCAGTTCTGTTTACTGCCACAGTCTCACAGCTCCAGTGACCCGGGTTCAGTTCTGTTTACTGCCACAGTCTCACAGCTCCAGTGACCCGGGTTCGGTTCTGTTTACTGCCACAGTCTCACAGCTCCAGTGACCTGGGTTCGGTTCTGTTTACTGCCACAGTCTCACAGCTCCAGTGACCTGGGTTCAGTTCTGTTTACTGCCACAGCCTCACAGCTCCAGTGTCCCGGGTTCAGTTCTGCTTACTGCCACAGTCTCACAGCTCCAGTGACCGGGGTTCGGTTCTGTTTACTGCCACAGTCTCACAGCTCCAGTGTCCCGGGTTCGGTTCTGTTTACTGCCACAGTCTCACAGCTCCAGTGACCCGGGTTCGGTTCTGTTTACTGCCACAGTCTCACAGCTCCAGTGACCTGGGTTCGGTTCTGTTTACTGCCACAGTCTCACAGCTCCAGTGACCCGGGTTCAGTTCTGTTTACTGCCACAGTCTCACAGCTCCAGTGACCCGGGTTCGGTTCTGTTTACTGCCACAGTCTCACAGCTCCAGTGACCTGGGTTCGGTTCTGTTTACTACCACAGTCTCACAGCTCCAGTGACCTGGGTTCGGTTCTGTTTACTGCCACAGTCTCACAGCTCCAGTGACCCGGGTTCGGTTCTGTTTACTGCCACAGTCTCACAGCTCCAGTGACCTGGGTTCGGTTCTGTTTACTGCCACAGTCTCACAGCTCCAGTGACCTGGGTTCGGTTCTGCGTACTGCCACAGTCTCACAGCTCCAGTGTCCCGGGTTCGGTTCTGCGTACTGCCACAGTCTCACAGCTCCAGTGACCTCGGTTCGGTTCTGTTTACTGCCACAGTCTCACAGCTCCAGTGACCTGGGTTCGGTTCTGTTCACTGCCACAGTCTCACAGCTCCAGTGACCCGGGTTCGGTTCTGTTTACTGCCACAGTCTCACAGCTCCAGTGACCTGGGTTCGGTTCTGTTTACTGCCACAGTCTCACAGCTCCAGTGACCTGGGTTCGGTTCTGCGTACTGCCACAGTCTCACAGCTCCAGTGTCCCGGGTTCGGTTCTGTTTACTGCCACAGCCTCACAGCTCCAGTGTCCCGGGTTCGGTTCTGGGGACTGCCACAGCCTCACTGCTCCAGTGACCTGGGTTCGGTTCTGTTTACTGCCACAGTCTCACAGCTCCAGTGTCCCGGGTTCAGTTCTGTTTACTGCCACAGTCTCACAGCTCCAGTGACCCGGGTTCAGTTCTGTTTACTGCCACAGTCTCACCGCTCCAGTGTCCCGGGTTCAGTTCTGTTTACTGCCACAGTCTCACAGCTCCAGTGACCCGGGTTCGGTTCTGTTTACTGCCACAGTCTCACAGCTCCAGTGACCGGGGTTCGGTTCAGTTTACTGCCACAGTCTCACAGCTCCAGTGACCTGGGTTTGGTTCTGTTTACTGCCACAGTCTCACAGCTCCAGTGACCTGGGTTCGGTTCTGTTTACTGCCACAGTCTCACAGCTCCAGTGACCCTGGTTCGGTTCTGTTTACTGCCACAGTCTCACAGCTCCAGTGACCCGAGTTCGGTTCTGTTTACTGCCACAGTCTCACAGCTCCAGTGTCCCGGGTTCGTTTCTGTTTTTTGCCACAGTCTCACAGCTCCAGTGACCTGGGTTCGGTTCTGTTTACTGCCACAGTCTCACAGCTCCAGTGACCCGGGTTCGGTTCTGTTCACTGCCACAGTCTCACAGCTCCAGTGACCGGGTTCGGTTCTGTTTACTGCCACAGTCTCACAGCTCCAGTGACCTGGGTTCAGTTCTGTTTACTGCCACAGTCTCACAGCTCCAGTGTCCCGGTTTCGGTTCTGTTTACTGCCACAGTCTCACAGCTCCAGTGACCTGGGTTCGGATCTGTTTACTGCCACAGTCTCACAGCTCCAGTGACCCGGGTTCGGTTCTGTTCACTGCCACAGTCTCACAGCTCCAGTGACCTGGGTTCGGTTCTGTTTACTGCCACAGTCTCACAGCTCCAGTGACCCGGGTTCGGTTCTGTTTACTGCCACAGTCTCACAGCTCCAGTGACCTGGGTTCGGTTCTGTTCACTGCCACAGTCTCACAGCTCCAGTGACCTGGGTTCGGTTCTGCGTACTGCCACAGTCTCACAGCTCCAGTGTCCCGGGTTCAGTTCTGTTTACTGCCACAGTCTCACAGCTCCAGTGTCCTGGGTTCGGTTCTGTTTACTGCCACATTCTCACAGCTCCAGTGACTCGGGTTCGGTTCTGTTTACTGCCACAGTCTCACTGCTCCAGTGTCCCGGGTTCTGTTCTGGGTGCTGCCTGTGTGGAGTTTGCAAGTTTTCCCTGTGACCATGTGGGTTTCTGCCGGGTGCTCTGGTTTCCTCCCACAGACAAAGACTTGCAGTTTGATTGATAAATTGGCCATTGTAAATGTCCCTAGTCTCGTTAGGTGGTTGGAGGATGGTGGGGATGTGGTAGGGAATATGGGATTAATAAATGGGTGGCTGTTGGTCAGCACAGACTCGATGGGCCAAAGGGTCTGTTTCAGTGCAGTATCTCTCTATGATTCTCTTTGTGTAAAGACTTTTCATCCATTTTACACAGACAGATATTTGTCTTCATTGTTAGGATGTGTCTGCCACTAGACCAGCAGATATTGTCCATCCCCAGTTGTCCATTGAGAAGGTGATGCTGGTCCATTACCTTGAATCTCTGCAGTCTGTGTGGTGAAGGTCATCTCACAATGGTGTTGGAGAAGGAGTTACAGCATTTTCACCCAGTCATGATGAAGGAAAGGTGATATATGTCCAACACAACAACAACTTGTATTTATATAGCACCATTAATGTCAGTACATGTTCCAAGTCACTCCTCTCCACCACTCCCCTCCCCCACTCCCCTCCCCAACACCCCTATCCCACTCCCCTCCCCCACTCCCCTCCCCAACACCCCTACCCCACTCCCCTCCCCCACACCCCTCCCCCACTCCACACCCCCACTCCACACCCCCACTCCCCTCCCCAACACCCCTACCCCACTCCCCTCCCCCACTCCCCTCCCCCACTCCCCACCCCCACTCCCCTCCCCCACTCCACTCCTCCACTCCTCTCCATCACTCCCCTCCCCCATTCCCCTCCCCAACACCCCTACCCCACTCCCATCCCCAACACCGCTACCCCACTCCCCTCCCCCACTCCCCTCCCCCACTCCACTCCTCCCACTCCCCTCCCCCACTCCCCTCCCCCACTCCCCTCCCCCACTCCCCTCCCCAAACTCCCCTCCCCCACTCCCCTCCCCAAACTCCCCTACCCCACTCCCCTCCCCCACTCCCCTCCCCCATTCCCCTCCCCAACACCCCTCCCCCACTCCCATCCCCAACACCCCTACCCCACTCCCCTCCCCCACTCCCCTCCCCCACTCCACTCCTCCCACTCCCCTCCCCCACTCTCCTCCCCCACTCCCCTCCCCAACACCCCTACCCCACTCCCCTCCCCCACTCCACTCCCCCACTCCTCTCCCCCACTCCCCTCCCCAACACCCCTACCCCACTCCCCTCCCCCACTCCCCTCCACCACTCCCCTCCCCCACTCCCCTCCCCAACACCCCTACCCCACTCCCCTCCCCCACTCTCCTCCCCCACTCCCCTCCCCAACACCCCTACCCCACTCCCCTCCCCCACTCCCCTCCCCCACTCTCCTCCCCATTCCCCTCCCCAACACCCCTCCCCCATTCCCCTCCCCAACACCCCTCCCCCACTCCCATCCCCAACACCCCTACCCCACTCCCCTCCCCCACTCCCCTCCCCAACTCCACTCCTCCCACTCCCCTCCCCCACTCTCCTCCCCCACTCCCCTCCCCAACACCCCTACCCCACTCCCCTCCCCCACTCCACTCCCCCACTCCTCTCCCCCACTCCCCTCCCCAACACCCCTACCCCACTCCCCTCCCCCACTCCCCTCCACCACTCCCCTCCCCCACTCCCCTCCCCAACACCCCTACCCCACTCCCCTCCCCCACTCTCCTCCCCATTCCCCTCCCCAACACCCCTACCCCACTCCCATCCCCAACACCCCTACCCCACTCCCCCACTCTACTCCTCCCACTCCACTTCCCCACTGCGCAATATCACTCCCCTCCCCCACTCCCATCCCCAACACCCCTACCCCACTCCCCTCCCCCACTCCAATCCCCCATTCCCCTCCACCACTCCCCTACCCCACAGCCCTCCCCCGCTCCCCTCCCCCACACCCCTCCCCAAACTCCCTGCCTCACACCCCTCCCCCACTCCCATACTCCACTCCCCTCCCCCATTCCCCTCCCCAACACCCCTCCCCCACTCCCCTATGTCAATCCCCTCCCCAGCTCCCCTTACCCACTCCCCTCCCCCACTCCCCTGTCCCACTCACATCCCTAACTCCCCTCCCCCACTCCCCTCACCCTCACCTCCCCAACTCCCCTCACTAAGTCCTCCCTCTCACCTCCCCCACTCCCCTCCCTAAATCCCCTCCCTGACTCCCCTACCCCACTCACGTCACCAACTTCCCTCCCCCACTCCCCTCCCCCACTCATCTCCCCAACTCCCCCCAACAACTCCCTCCCACTCACCTCCCCCACTCCCCTCCCCAACACCCCTACCCCACTCACCTCCCCCACTCCCCTCCCCCACTCCACTTCCCCACATCACTATATCACTCCCCTCCCCCACTCCCATCCCCAACACCCCTACCCCACTCCCCTCCCCCACTCACCTCCCCCACTCCAATCCCTCATTCCCCTCCCCCACTCCCTTCCCCAACACCCCTCCCGCACTCCCCACCCCCACTCCCCTGCACCATTCCCCTCCCCCACTCCCCTACCCCACTCCCCTCTCCAGCTCCCCTCCCCCACTCCCCTATGTCAATCCCCTCCCCACTCCCCTACACCACTCCCTTCCCCCACTCGCCTCCCAAACTTCCCTACCCCACTCCGCTCCCCAAACCCCCTCCCCTATTCCCCTACCCATATCCCCTCCCCAGCTCCCCTTACCCACTCCCCTCCCCCACTCCCCTGCCCCACTCACATCCCTAGCTCCCCTCCCCCACTCCCCTCCCCCTCACATCCCCACCTCCCCTCACTAAGTCCTCCCACTCACCTCCCCCACTCCCCTCCCTAAATCCCCTCCCTCACTCCCCTACCCCACTCACGTCACCAACTTCCCTCCCCCACTCCCCTCCCCCACTCATCTCCCCAACTCCCCCCAACAACTCCCTCCCACTCACCTCCCCCACTCCCCTCCCTAACTCCCCTCCCCAACTCCCCGACGCCACTCACCTCCCTAACTCCGCACGCCAACTCCCCTCCCCAACTCACCTTCCCAACTCCCTCCCACTCACCTGCATAACTCCCCTCCCCCACTCCCCACCCCCTCACCTCCACAACTCCACTCACTAACTCCCTCCCACTCACCTCCCCCACTCCCCTCCCTAACTCCCGTCCCTCACTCCCCTCCCCCACATCTCCCCAACTCCCCTTTCCCACTCCAATCCACCGCTCACCCCCACTCTCCACCCCCACTCCCCTACCCCACTGCACTCCCCAGCTCCCATTTCCCACTCCCCGCCCCAACTCCCCTACCCCACTCCCCTCCCGCACTCCCCTATATCACACCCCTCCCCCACTCCACTACCCCACCCCCCTCACCAGATCCCTTCCCCCACTCCCCTCTGTCATTCTCCTCCCCCCTCCCCTACACCACTCCCATTCCCCACTCGCCTCCCAAACTTCAATACTCCACTCCGCTCCCCAAACACACGCCCCCATTCCCCTACCCAAATCCCCTCCCCAGCACCCCTTACCCACTCCCCTCCCCCACTCCCCTACCCCAACTCCCCTCCCCCATTCACCTTCCCAACTCCCTCCCACTCACCTCCATAACTCCACTCACTAACTCCCTCCCACTCACCTCCCCCACTCCCCTCCCTAACTCCCCTCCCTCACGCCCCTACCCCTCTCAGATCACCAACTTCCCTCCCCCATTCCCCTCCCCCACTCATCTCCCCAACTCTCCCCACCAACTCCCTCCCACTCACCTCCCCCACTCCTCTCCCTAACTCCCCTCCCTCACACCCCTCCCTTACTCCCCTCACTCACTCCCCTGCCCAACTCCCTCCCACTCATGGTACCCACTCCCCTATCCCACTCCCCTCCCCCGCTCACCCCCATTCTCCACCCCCACTCCCCACCCCACTGCGCTCCCCAGCTCCCCTTGCCCACTCCCCGCCCCAACTCCCCTACCCCACTCCCCTCCCCCACCCGCATATATCACACCCCTCCCCCACTCCCCGACACCACTCCCATCCCCCACTCGCCTCCCAAACTTCCCTACTCCACTCCGCTCCCCAAACACCCTCCCCCTTTCCCCTACCCAAATCCCATCCCCAGCTCCCCTTACACACTCCACTCCCCCACACCCCAACCCCACTCACATCCCTAACTCCGCAAGCCCACACCCCTCCACTACTCACCTCCCCAACTCCCCTCACCAACTCCCTCCCACTCACCTCCTTAACTCC
Source organism: Heterodontus francisci (assembly GCF_036365525.1). Lineage (NCBI taxonomy): Eukaryota > Metazoa > Chordata > Chondrichthyes > Heterodontiformes > Heterodontidae > Heterodontus > Heterodontus francisci. Next base: position 88,152 of record NW_027141546.1, read on the forward strand.
CCTCCCTAACTCGCCTCCCCCACTCCCCTCCCCCTCACCTCCCCAACTCCCCTCACTAACTCCCTCCCACTCACCTCCCCCACTCCCCTCCCTAACTCCCCTCCCTCACCCCACTCCCCTCCCTAACTCCCCTCCCTCACACCCCCACCCCACTTACCTCCCCAATCCCCCTCACCAACTCCCTCCCCCTCACCTCACCAACTCCCCTCACTAACTCCCTCTCACTCACCTCCCCCACTCCCCTCCTCTCCACTCCTCTCCACTCCCCTCCCACACTCGCCTCCCAAACTGCCCTCCTCCATTCCGCTCCCCAACCCCACTCCCCTACCCCACCCACCTCCCTAACTCCGCACCCCCACTCCCCTCCCCCACTCAACTCCCCAACTCCCCTCACTAACTCCCTCCCACTCACCTCCCTAACTCCCCTCCCTAACTCCCCTCCCCCACTCCCCTCCCCCTCACCTCCCCAACTCCCCTCACTAACTCCCTCCCACTCAACTCCCCACTCCCCTCCCTAACTCCCCTCCCTCACACCCCAACCCCACTCACTTCCCCAACTTCCCTCCCCCACTCATCTCCCCAAATCCCCCCACCAACTTCCTCCCACTCACCTCCCCCACTCCCCAATACCACTCCCCTCCCCCGCTCACTCCCACTCTCCACCCCCACTCCTCTACCCCACTGCGCTCCCCAGCTCCCCTTGCCCACTCCCCGCCCCAACTCCCCTACCCCACTCCCCTCCCCCACCCCCCTATATCACTCCCCTCCCCCACTCAGCTCCCCCACTCGCCTCCCAAACTTCCCTACTCCACTCCGCTCCCCCACCCCGTTCTCCAATACCCCTCCCCTTCCCCTATCCCATTCCTCTCCCCCAAACCCCTACTCCACACTCCTCCCTCATTCCCCTCCCCCAATCTCCTCCCCCACTCCCCTCCCCCAATCTCCTCCCCCACTCCACTCCCCTCCCCCACTCCCCTCCCCTACTCCGCTCCCCAACACCCTCCCCCATTCTCCTACCCAAATCCCCTCCCCAAACTCTCCCCTCCACTCCACTCCCCCATGCCCCTCCCCCACTCCCCAACCCCACTCACCTCCCCATCTGCCCTCCCCCAAATCCCTCCCCCACTCCCCTCCCGCACTCACCTCCCCCACTCCCCTCCACACACCCACTCCCTTCCTCCACACTCCACTCCCACTCCCCTACCCCACTCCCCTCCACACACCCAATCCCCTGCACCACTCCCCACACCCACTCCCCTACCCCAGTCCTCTCTCCTTCTCTCCTCCCACAATCTCCTCTCCCACTTCCCTCCACCACTCCCACTCTCTACCCCTCTCCTCTCCCCCTCATCTCTCCTCCCCACTCCCCTTCCCAATCCCCTCCCCCACTCCCCTCCTCTCCACTCCTCTCCACTCCCCTCCCCCACTTGCCTCCCAAACTTCCCTCCTCCATTCCGCTCCCCAACCCCCCTCCCCATTCCCCTACCCCACTCCCCTCCCCAACTCCCCTCCCCAACCCCCCTCCACCACTACCCGACATCACACCCCTCCCCCACTCCCCTCCTCTCCACTCCTCTCCACTCCCCTCCCCCACTCGCCTCATAAACTTCCCTCCTCCATTCCGCTCCCCAACCCCCCTCCCCATTCCCCTACCCCACTCCCCTCCCCAACTCCCCTCCCCAACCCCCTCCACCACTACTCTACATCACACCCCTCCCCCACTCCCCAACCCCACTCCCGTCCCCAAATCTCCTCCTCCACTCCCCTCCCCTACTCCCCATACCCACACCCCTCCCTCACCCCCTACCCCACTCCATTTCCACTCCCCTTCCCACTCCCCTTCCAACTCCCCTCCCCCACTCTCCTTCCCACTCCCCTCCCCCACTCCCCTTCCACTCCCCACCCGCACTCCCCTCCCCCACTCCCCTCCCCACATCCCCTCCCCCACTCCCCTCCTCCACACCATTTCCACTCCCCTCCCCCACATTCCTTCTACGCCCCTACCCCACACTCCACCCACTCCCCTTCCAACTCCCCCCACCAACTCCCTCCCACTCACCTCCCCCACTCCCCTCCCTAACTCCCATCCCCCACTCCCCTCCCCAACTTCCCACACCCATTCCCCTGCCCAACTACCTCCCACACACATCCCCCACTCCCCTATCCCTCTCCTCTCCCCCGCTCACCCCCACTCTCCACCCCCACATCCCTACCGCAGTCCCCTCCCCAAACTCACTCCCCGACTCCCCTACACCACTGCGCTCCCCAGCTCCACTTGCCCACTCCCCGCCCCAATTCCCCTACCCCACACCCCTCCACCACTCCCCTAAATCACTCCCCTCCCCCACTCCCCTCCCAAACGTCCTTACTCCACTCCGCTCCCCAACCCCCCTCCCCCATTCCCCTACCCCACTCCCCTCCACCACTCCCCTCCCCAATCTCCTCCCCCACTCCCCTCCTCCACACCCCACACCCACTCCCTGACCCCACTCCCCTACACACACCCACTCCCTTCCTCCACACCCCTCACCAACTCCCCTACCCCACTCCCCCCACACACCCACGCCCCTGCACCACACCCCACCCCCACTCCACTTCTCCACACCCCACTCCCACTCCCCTACCCCAGTACCCTTCCCTTCTCTCCTCCCACACTCTCCTCCCCCACTTCCCTCCACCACTCCCACTCTCTACCCCTCTCCTCTCCCCCTCCTCTCTCCTCCCCACTCCCCTTCCCAATCCCCTCCCCAACTCCACGACCCCACTCTCCTCCTCTGCACTCCTTTCCTCTCCACTACTCCACTCCCCGCCCCCACTGCCCTTCCACTCCCCTCCCCCACTCCCATTCCCACTCCCCTCCCTCACTCCCCTTCCCACACCCCTACGCACTCCCCTCCCCCACTCTCCTTCGCATTCCCCTCCCCCACTCTCCTTCGCACTCCCCTCCCCCACTCTCCTTCCCACTTCGCTCCCCCACTTCCCCACTCCCCTCCCCCACTCCCCTTCCAACTCCCCTCCCCCACTCCCCTTCCAACTCCCCTCCCCCACTCCCCTTCCCACACCCCTCCCCCACTCTCCTTCCCACTTCGCTCACCCACTCCCCTTCCACTCCCCTCCCCACTCGCCTCCCAAACTTCGCTCCTCCATTCCGCTCCCCAAACCCCCTCCCCATTCCCCTAACACACGACCCTCCCCAACTCCCCTGCCCCAACCACCCTCCACCACTACCCATCATCACTCCCCTCCCACACTCCTCAACCCCACTCCAGTCCCCAAAATCCCACCTCCACTCCCCTCCCCCACTCTCCTTCCCACTTTGCTCGCCCACTCCCCTTCCACTCCCCTCCCCCACTCCCCTCCCCCACTCCCCTTCCATTCCCCTCCCCCCCAATCCCCTTCCACTCCCCTCCCCAAATCCCCTTCCACTCCCCTCCCCACTCCGCTTCCACTCCCCTCCCCCACTACCCTTTCCCACTCCTCTTCCACTCTGCTGTCCCACGCCCCTCCCACACTCCCCTCCCCCACTCCCCCACTCCCCCACTCCCCTCCACCACCCCACTCCCCCACACCCCCTCCCCCACTCCCCCTCCTCCACTCCCACACTCCCCTCCCCCACTCCCCCACTCCCCTCCACCACCCCACTCCCCCACATCCCCTCCCCCACTCCCCCTCCTCCACTCCCATTCCCCCCTTCCACTCCCTCCCCACTCCGCTTCCACTCCCCTCCCCCACTACCCTTTCCCACTCCCTTTCCACTCCCCTCTCCCACTCCCCTCCCCTTCCAACTCCCCTCAAACTCCCCTCCCACAGTCCTTCCAACTTTGCTCGCCCACCACTTCCACTCCCCTCTCCCACTCCCCTCCCCTTCCAACTCCCCTCAAACTCCCCTCCCACAGTCCTTCCAACTTTGCTCGCCCACCACTTCCACTCCCCTCCCCCACTCCCCTCCCCCACTCCCCTTCCACTCCACTCCCCCCCACTCCCCTTCCACTCACCTCCCCCACTCCCCTTCCACTCCCCTCCCCACTCCGCTTCCACTCCCCTCCCCCACTACCCTTTCCCACTCCCTTTCCACTCCCCTGTCCCACTCCCCTCACCCACTCACCGTCCCCCACATCCCTCCTCCACTCCGCTCCCCTTCAACCCTCCCACACTCCCTTCACACACTTCCCTCTGCCACTCCCACTCGCTACCCCTCTCCTCCCTCCGCTCCCCTCCACCTTCCGCTTACCACGCCCCTCTCCCACAGCCTCCCCATTCCCATCCTCTCCCCTCCACACTCCCCTTGCCATTCCCCTCTCTCACAGCCTCCTCTCCCCACCTCTTACCTCCCCCACTATCCTTCCCACTCCAATCTCCCACAGCCTACCCGACTCCCCTCCTCTCCCCTCCACCACTCCTCTTCCCACTCTCCTCTCCCATCCCCTCCGCCCTACTCCCCTCCTCTCCCCTCCTCCCCTACTCTACCCTCCTCCCCTCCTCTCCCCTCCTCCACTCCCATTCCCACTCCCCTCTCCCACAGCCACCCCTACTCCCCTCCTCTACCCTCCTCCCCTCCTCTCCCCTCCTCCACTCCCATTCCCACTCCCCTCTCCCACAGCCACCCCTACTCCCCTCCTCTACCCTCCTCCCCCCTACTCCCCTACGCTACCCTCCTACCCTCCTCTCCCCTACTCCACTCCCCTTCCCACTCCCCTCTCCCACTGCCACCCCTACTCCCGTCCTCTCCCCTCCCCCACTCCCCTTCCCAATCAATTCCCCCCTCCCCACCCGCACACCCCTCCCCCAGACCCCTCCCCCAATCACCTTCCCAACCCCTCCCCCACCCCCTTCCCACTCCGATCCCCCACTTCCCTCCCCCTGTCCCCTCTCCCAATCCCCTCCTGCATACCCCTCCACCACTCCCCTCCCACACAACCCGCCCCCACTCCCCTCCCCCAATCACCTTCCCAACCCCTCCCCCACCCCTTCCCCACTCCCCTCCCCCACCCCCTTCCCCACTCCCCTCCCCCACAAACCTTCCCAACCTCTCCAACACCTCCTTCCCACTCCTCTCCCCCACTCCCCTCCCCCACTCACCTTCCCAACCCCGCCTCCACCCACTTCCCACACCCGTCCGCCACCCATCTCCCACTCCCACTCCCCTACCCCTGCCACTTCCCCACTCCCCTCCCTCACTCCCTCACTCCCCTCTCCCACTCTCCTTAACGCTCACCTACCCCCTCCCATGGCAATCCCCTCACCCTCACCCTTCCCCTTCCCCCCTCCCCTCCTCCTCTCCCCGACCTCCTCCCCTCCCACTACCCCTCCCACTCCCGCTCCCACTCGCCTCCCACTCCCCCTCCCAGCCGCCTCCCACTGCACTCCCCCACTCCCCTCCCACTCCATTCCCCCACTCCACTCCCACTCCACTCCCCCACTGCCCTCCCCCACTCCCATCCCGTCAGTATTAAACAATCAGGGGAACACACTCTCCTCACTTATACTCTTCACCTGGTAACATGTCCCATCAGTATTAAACAATCAGGGGAACACACTCTCCTCACTTACACTGTTCACCTGGTAACATGTCCTTTGTGTATTAAACAATCAGGGGAACACACTCTACTCACTTACACTGTTCACCTGGTAACATGCCCCGTGTGTATGAAACCATCAGGGGAACACACTCTCCTCACTTATACTGTTCACCTGGTAACATGTCCCGTGTCTATTAAAACATTAGGGGAACACACTCTCCTCACGTATACTGTTCACCTGGTAACATGTCCCGTGTGTCTTAAACCATCAGGGGAACACAATCTCCTCACTGATACTGTTCACCTGGTAACATGTTCCGTGTATATTAAACCATGAGGGGAACACACTCTCCTCACTTATACTGTTCACCTGGTAAAACGTCCCGTGTAAATTGAACAATCAGGGGAACACACTCTCCTCGCCTTCCTGTTCACCTGGTAACATGTCCCGTGTATATTAAACCATCAGGGGAACACAGTCTCCTCACTAAAACTGTTCTCCTGGAAGCATGTCCTGAGTATATTAAACCATCAGGGGAACACACTCTCCTCACTCATACTGTTCACCTGGTAACATGTCCTGTGTGTATTAAACAATCAGGGGAACACACTCTCCTCACTTATACTCTTCACCTGGTGACATGTCCTGTGTGTATTAAACAATCAGGGGAACTCACTCTCCTCACTTATAATGTTCACCTGGTGACATGTCCCGTGTATATTAAACCATCAGGGGAACACATTCTCCTCACTTATACTGTTCACCTGGTAACATGTCCCGTCAGTATTAAACCATCAGGAGAACACAGTCTCCTCACTTATACTGTTCACCTGGTAACATGTCCTTTGCATATTTAACCATCAGGGGAAAACATTCTGCTCACTTATAGTGTTCACCTGGTGACATGTCCCGTGTGTATTAAACAATCAGGGGAACACACTCTCCTCAATTCTCCTCTTCACCTGGTGACATGTCCCGGGTATATTAAACAATCAGGGGAACACACTCTCCTCACTTATACTGTTCACCTGGTAACATGTCCCGTGCGTGTTAAACCATCAGGGGAACACACTCTCCTCACTTATACTGTTCACCTGGTACGATGTCCCGTGTGTATTAAACCATCAGGGAAACAAACACTCCTCACTTATACTGTTCACCTGGTAACATGTCCCGTGTATATTAAACCATCAGGGGAACACACTCTCCTCACTTATACTGTTCACCTGTTAACATTTCCCTCGTATATTAAACCATCAGGGGAACGTACTCGCCTCACTTATACTGTTCACCTGGTAACATGTCCCGTGTGTATTAAACAATCAGGGGAACACACTCTCCTCACTTATACTATTCACCTGGTAACATGTCCCGTGCGTGTTAAACCATCAGGGGAACACAGTCTCCTCACTTATACTGTTCACCTGGTAACATGTCCTTTGCATATTTAACCATCAGGGGAAAACATTCTGCTCACTTATACTGTTCACCTGGTGACACGTCCCGTGTGTATTAAACAATCAGGGGAACACACTCTCCTCACTTATACTATTCACCTGGTAACATGTCCCGTGCGTGTTAAACCATCAGGGGAACACAGTCTCCTCACTTATACTGTTCACCTGGTAACATGTCCTTTGCATATTTAACCATCGGGGAAAACATTCTGCTCACTTATACTGTTCACCTGGTGACATGTCCCGTGTGTATTAAACAATCAGGGGAACACACTCTCCTCAATTCTCCTCTTCACCTGGTGACATGTCCCGGGTATATTAAACAATCAGGGGAACACACTCTCCTCACTTATACTGTTCACCTGGTAACATGTCCCGTGCGTATTAAACCATCAGGGGAACACACTCTCCTCACTTATACTGTTCACCTGGTAACATGTCCCGTGAGTATTAAACAATCAGGGGAACACACTCTCCTCACTTATACAGTTCACCTGGTACGATGTCCCGTGTGTATTAAACCATCAGGGAAACACACACTCCTCACTAATACTGTTCACCTGGTAACATGTCCCGTGTATATTAAACCATCAGGGGAACACACTCTCCTCACTTATACTGTTCACCTGTTAACATTTCCCTCGTATATTAAACCATCAGGGGAACATACTCGCCTCACTTATACTGTTCACCTGGTAACATGTCCCGTGTGTATTAAACAATCAGGGGAACACACTCTCCTCACTTATACTATTCACCTGGTAACATGTCCCGTGCGTGTTAAACCATCAGGGGAACACACTCTCCTCACTTATACTATTCACCTGGTAACATGTCCCGTGAGTAATAAACAATCAGGGGAACACACTCTCCTCACTTATATTGTTCACCTGGTAACATGTCCAGTGCATATTAAACCATCAGGGGAACACATTCTCCTCACTTATACTGTTCACCTGGTTACATGTCCCGTGCGTGTTAAACCATCAGGGGAACACAATCTCCTCACTTATACTGTTCACCTGGTAACATGTCCTGTGTGCATGAAACCATCAGGGGAACACACTCTCCTCACTTATACTGTTCACCTGGTAACATGTCCTTTGCATATTTAACCATCGGGGAAAACATTCTGCTCACTTATACTGTTCACCTGGTGACATGTCCCGTGTGTATTAAACAATCAGGGGAACACACTCTCCTCAATTCTCCTCTTCACCTGGTGACATGTCCCGGGTATATTAAACAATCAGGGGAACACACTCTCCTCACTTATACTGTTCACCTGGTAACATGTCCCGTGCGTGTTAAACCATCAGGGGAACACACTCTCCTCACTTATACTGTTCACCTGGTAACATGTCCCGTGAGTATTAAACAATCAGGGGAACACACTCTCCTCACTTATACAGTTCACCTGGTACGATGTCCCGTGTGTATTAAACCATCAGGGAAACACACACTCCTCACTAATACTGTTCACCTGGTAACATGTCCCGTGTATATTAAACCATCAGGGGAACACACTCTCCTCACTTATACTGTTCACCTGTTAACATTTCCCTCGTATATTAAACCATCAGGGGAACATACTCGCCTCACTTATACTGTTCACCTGGTAACATGTCCCGTGTGTATTAAACAATCAGGGGAACACACTCTCCTCACTTATACTATTCACCTGGTAACATGTCCCGTGCGTGTTAAACCATCAGGGGAACACACTCTCCTCACTTATACTATTCACCTGGTAACATGTCCCGTGAGAAATAAACAATCAGGGGAACACACTCTCCTCACTTATATTGTTCACCTGGTAACATGTCCAGTGCATATTAAACCATCAGGGGAACACATTCTCCTCACTTATACTGTTCACCTGGTTACATGTCCCGTGCGTGTTAAACCATCAGGGGAACACAATCTCCTCACTTATACTGTTCACCTGGTAACATGTTCCGTGAGTATTAAACAATCAGGGGAACACACTCTCCTCACTTATACTGTTCACCTGTTAACATTTCCCTCGTATATTAAACCATCAGGGGAACACACTCTCCTCACTTAGACTGTTCACCTGGTAACATTTCCCTCGTATATTAAACCATCAGGGAACACACTCTCCTCACTTATACTGTTCACCTGGTAACATGTCCCGTGCGTGTTAAACCATCAGGGGAACACTCTCTCCTCACTTATACTGTTCACCTGGCAACATGACCCGTGAGTATAAAACAATCAGGGGAACATACTCTCCTCACTTATACTGTTCACCTGGTGACATGTCCCGTCTGTATTAACCCATCAGGTGAACACACTCTCCTCACCTATACTGTTCATCTGGTAACATGTCCCGTGTATATTAAACCATCAGGGGAACACACTCTCCTCGCTTATACTGTTCACCTGGTAACATGTCCCGTGTATATTAAACCATCAGGGGAACACATTCTTCTCACTTATACTGTTCACCTGGTAACATGTCCCGTGAGTATTAAACAATCAGGGGAACACACTCTCCTCACTTATACTGTTCACCTGGTAACATGTCCAGTGTATATTAAACAAACAGGGGAAAGCACTCTCCTCACTTACACTGTTCACCTGGTAACATGTCCCGTGCGTGTTAAACCATCAGGGGAACACACTCTCCTCACTTATCCTGTTCACCTGGTAACATGTTCCGTGAGTATTAAACAATCAGGGGAACACACTCTCCTCACTTATACTGTTCACCTGGTAACATTTCCCTCGTATATTAAACCATCAGTGGAACACACTCTCCTCACTTATACTGTTCACCTGGTAACATGTCCGGTGTGTATTAAACAATCAGGGGAAGACACTCTCCTCACTTATACTGTTCACCTGGTAACATGTCCTGTGTGCATTAAACCATCAGAGGAACACACTCTCCTCACTTATACTGTTCATCTGGTAACATGTCCCGTCAGTATTAAACCATCAGGAGAACACAGTCTCCTCACTTATACTGTTCACCTGGTAACATGTCCTTTGCATATTTAACCATCAGGGGAAAACATTCTGCTCACTTATACTGTTCACCTGGTGACATGTCCCGTGTGTATTAAACAATGAGGGGAACACACTCTCCTCACTTATACTGTTCACCCGATGACATGTCCCGTGTGTATTAAACAATCAGGGGAACACACTCTCCTCACTTATACTGTTCACCTGGTAACATGTCCTGTGTATATTAAACCATCAGGGGAACACACTCTCCTCACTTATACTGTTCACCTGGTGACATGTCCCGTCAGTATTAAACAATCAGGGCAACACACTCTCGTCAATTATACTGTTCACCTGGTAACATGTCCCGTGCGTGTTAAACCATCAGGGGAACACACTCTCCTCACTTATACTGTTCACCTGGTAACATGTCCCGTGAGTATTAAACAATCAGGGGAACACACTCTCCTCACTTATACTGTTCACCTGGTAACATGTCCTGTTTGTATTAAACAATCAGGGGAACACACTCTCCTCACTTATACTGTTCACCTGGCAACATGTCCTGTGTATATTAAACCATCAGGGGAACACACTCTCCTCACTTATACTGTTCACCAGGTAACATGTCCTGTTTGTATTAAACAATCAGGGGAACACACTCTCCTCACTTATACTGTTCACCTGGTAACATGTCCTGTGTATATTAAACCATCAGGGGAACACACTCTCCTTACTTATACTGTTCACCTGGTAACATGTCCCGTGCATATTAAACCATCAGGGGAAAGCACTCCCCTCACTTATACTGTTCTCCTGGTAACATGTCCCGTGTATATGAAACCTTCAGGGGAACACACTCTCCTCACTTATACTGTTCACCTGGTAACATGTCCCGTGTGTATTAAACAATCAGGGGAACACACTCTCCTCACTTATACTGTTCACCTGGTGACATGTCCCGTGTGTATTAAACAATCAGTGGAACACACTCTCCTCACTTATACTTTTCACCTGGTAACATGTCCCGTGTGTATTGAACAATCAGGGGAACACACTCTCCTCACTTACACTGTTCACCTGGTGAAATGTCCCGTGTGTGTTAAACCATCAGGGGAACAGACTCTCCTCACTTATACTGTTCACCTGGTGACATGTCCCGTCAGTATTAAACAATCAGGGGAACAGACTCTCTTCACTTATACTGTTCACCTGCTAACATGTCCCGTGTGCATTAAACCATCAGGGGAACACACTCTCCTCACTTATACTGTTCACCTGGTAACATGTCCCGTGTGTATTGAACAATCAGGGGATCACACTCTCCTCAATTATACTGTTCACCTGCTGACATGTCCAGGGTATATTAAACCATCAGCGGAACACACTCTACTAACTCATCCTGTTCACCTGGTAACATGTCCCGTGCGTGTTAAACCATCAGGGGAACACACTCTCCTCACATATACTGTTCACCTGGTGACATGTCCCGTGTGTATTAAACAATCAGGGGAACACACTCTCCTCACTTATACTGTTCACCTGGTGACATGTCCCGTGTGTATTAAACAATCAGGGGAACTCACTCTCCTCACTTATACTGTTCATCTGGTAACATGTCCCGTGCATATTAAACCATCAGGGGAACACACTCTCCTCACTTATACTGTTCACCGGGTAACATGTCCTGTATGTATTAAACAATCAGGGGAACACACTCTCCTCATTTATACTGTTCATCTGGTAACATGTCCAGTGAATATTAAACCATCAGGGGAACACATTCTACATACTTATCCTGTTCACCTGGTGACATGTCCTGTATGTATTAAACAATCAGGGGAACACACTCGCCTCACTTATACTGTTCACCTGGTAACATGTCCCGTGTGTATTAAACAATCAGGGGAACACACTCTCCTCACTTATACTATTCACCTGGTAACATGTCCCGTGCGTGTTAAACCATCAGGGGAACACAATCTCCTCACTTATTCTGTTCACCTGGTAACATGTCCTGTGTATATTAACCCATCAGGTGAACACACTCTCCTCATTTATACTGTTCACCTGGTAATATGTCCAGTGTATATTAAACAATCAGGGGAACACATTCTCCTCACTTATACTGTTCACCTGGTAACATGTCCCGTGCGTGTTAAACCATCTGGGGAACACACTCTTCTCACTTATCCTGTTCACCTGGTAACATGTTCCGTGAGTATTAAACAATCAGGGGAACACACTCTCCTCACTTATACTGTTCAACTGGTAACATTTCCCTCGTATATTAAACCATCAGGGGAACACACTCTCCTCACTTATACTGTTCACCTGGTAACATTTCCCTCGTATTTTAAACCATCAGGGGAACACACTCTCCTCACTTATACTGTTCACCTGGTAACATGTCCCGTGCGTGTTAAGCCATCAGGGGAACACTCTCTCCTCACTTATACTGTTCACCTGGTAACATTTCCCTCGTATATTAAACCATCAGGGGAAGACACTCTCCTCACTTATACTGTTCACCTGGTAACATGTCCCCTGCGTGTTAAACCATCAGGGGAACACACTCTCCTCACTTATACTGTTCACCTGGTGACATGTCCCGTGAGCATAAAACAATCAGGGGAACACACTCTCCTCACTTATCCTGTTCACCTGGTGGCATGTTCCGTGTATATTAAACCATAAGGGGAACACACTCTCCTCGCTTATACTGTTCACCTGGTAACATGTCCCGTGTATATTAAACCATCAGGGGAACACACTCTCCTCACTTATACTGTTCACCTGGTAACATGTCCTGTGTGCATGAAACCATCAGGGGAACACACTCTCCTCACTTATACTGTTCATCTGGTAACATGTCCCGTCAGTATTAAACCATCAGGGGAACACACTCTCCTCACTTATACTGTTCACCTGGTGACATGTCCAGTGTATATTAAAACATCAGGGGAACACACTCTCCTCACTTATACTGTTCACCTGGTAACATGTCCCGTCAGTATTTTACAATCAGGGGAACACACTCTCGTCAATTATACTGTTCACCTGGTAACATGTCCCGTGCGTGTTAAACCATCAGGGGAACACACTCTCCTCACTTATACTGTTCACCTGGTATCATGTCCCGTGAGTATTAAACAATCAGGGGAACACACTCTCCTCACTTATACTGTTCACCAGATAATATGTCCAGTGCATATTAAACCATCAGGGGAACACATTCTCCTCACTTATACTGTTCACCTGGTAACATGTCCTGTGTATATTAAACCATCAGGGGAACACACTCTCCTTACTTATACTGTTCACCTGGTAACATGTCCCGTGAATATTAAACCATCAGGGGAAAGCACTCCCCTCACTTATACTGTTCTCCTGGTAACATGTCCCGTGTATATGAAACCATCAGGGGAACACACTCTCCTCACTTATACTGTTCACCTGGTAACATGTCCCGTGTGCATTAAACCATCAGGGGAACACACTCTCCTCACTTATACTGTTCACCTGGTAACATGTCCTGTGTGCATGAAACCATCAGAGGAACACATTCTCCTCACTGAAACTGTTCATCTGGTAACATGTCCCGTCAGTATTAAACCATCAGGTGAACACAGTCTCCTCACTTATACTGTTCACCTGGTAACATGTCCTTTGCATATTTAACCATCAGGGGAAAACACTCTGCTCACTTATACTGTTCACCTGGTGACATGTCCCATGTGTATTAAACAATCAGGGGAACACACTCTCCTCACTTATACTGTTCACCTGGTGACATGTCCCTTCAGTATTTAACAATCAGGGGAACACACTCTCGTCAATTATACTGTTCACCTGGTAACATGTCCCGTGCGTGTTAAACCATCAGGGGAACACACTCTCCTCACTTATACTGTTCACCTGGTAACATGTCCAGTGAGTATTAAACAATCAGGGGAACACACTCTCCTCACTTATACTGTTCACCAGATAATATGTCCAGTGTATATTAAACCATCAGGGGAACACATTCTCCTCACTTATACTGTTCACCTGGTAACATGTCCTGTTTGTATTAAACAATCAGGGGAATACACTCTCCTCACTTATACTGTTCACCTGGTAACATGTCCTGTGTATATTAAACCATCAGGGGAACACACTCTCCTCACTTATACTGTTCACCTGGTGACATGTCCCGTCAGTATTAAACAATCAGGGGAACAGACTCTCCTCACTTATACTGTTCACCTGGTAACATGTCCCGTGTGTATTAAACAATCAGGGGATCACACTCTTCTCAATTACACTGTTCACCTGGTGATATGTCCCGTGTGTATTATACAATCAGGGGAACACACTCTCCTCACTTATACTGTTCACCTGGTGACATGTCCTGTGTATATTAAACCATCAGGGGAACACACTCTCCTTACTTATACTCTTCACCTGGTAACATGTCCCGTGAATATTAAACCATCAGGGGAAAGCAATCCCCTCACTAATACTGTTCTCCTGGTAACATGTCCCGTGTATATGAAACCATCAGGGGAACACACTCTCCTCACTTATACTGTTCACCTGGTAACATGTCCCGTGTGCATTAAACCATCAGGGGAACAGACTCTCCTCACTTATACTGTTCACCTGGTGACATGTCCCGTCAGTATTAAACAATCAGGGGAACAGACTCTCCTCACTTATACTGTTCACCTGGTGACATGTCCCGTGTGTATTAAACAATCAGGGGATCACACTCTCCTCAATTATACTGTTCACCTGGTGACATGTCCCGTGTGTATTAAACAATCAGGGGAACACACTCTCCTCACTTATACTGTTCACCTGGTGACATGTCCCGTGCGTATTAAACAATCAGGGGATCACACTCTCCTCACTTATACTGTTCACCTGGTAACATGTCCTGTGTATATTAAACCATCAGGGGAACTCACTCTCCTCACTTATAGTGTTCATCTGGTAACATGTCCAGTGAATATTAAACCATCAGGGGAACACACTCTCCTCACTTATACTGTTCACCTGGTAACATGTCCAGTGAATATTAAACCATCAGGGGAACACATTCTCCTCACTTATACTGTTCATCTGGTAACATGTCCCGTGCATATTAAACCATCAGGGGAACACACTCTCCTCACTTATACTGTTCACCTGGTAACATGTCCAGTGAATATTAAACCATCAGTGGAACACATTCTCCTCACTTATACTGTTCATCTGGTAACATGTCCAGTGAATATTAAACCATCAGGGGAACACACTCTCATCACTTATACTGTTCATCTGGTAACATGTCCCGTGCATATTAAACCATCAGGGGAACACACTCTCCTCACTTATACTGTTCACCTGGTAACATGTCCAGTGAATATTAAACCATCAGGGGAACACATTCTCCTCACTTATACTGTTCACCTGGTAACATGTCCAGTGAATATTAAACCAACAAGGGAACACACTCTCCTCACTTATACTGTTCACCTGGTAACATGTCCAGTGAATATTAAACCATCAGGGGAACACATTCTCCTCACTTATACTGATCACCTGGTAACATGTCCCGTGCATATTAAACCATCAGGGGAACACACTCTCCTCACTTATACTGTTCACCTGGTAACATGTCCAGTGAATATTAAACCATCAGGGGAACACATTCTACTCACTTATCCTGTTCACCTGGTGACATGTCCCGTGCATATTAAAGCATCAGGGGAACACACTCTCCTCACTTATACTGTTCATCTGGTAACATGTCCAGTGAATATTAAACCATCAGGGGAACACACTCTCCTCACTTATACTGTTCACCTGGTAACATGTCCCGTGCATATTAAACCATCAGGGGAACACTCTCTCCTCACTTATACTGTTCAGCTGGTAACATATCCTGTGTGTATTAAACCATCAGGGGAACACACTCTCCTCACTTACACTGTTCATCTGGTAACATGTCCCGTCAGTATTAAACCATCAGGGGAACACACTCTCCTCACTTATACAGTTCACCTGGTAACATGTCCCGTGAATATTAAACCATCAGGGGAACACACTCTCCTCACTTAGACTTTTCTCTTGGTAACATATCCCGTGTATATTAAACCATCAGGAGA
The DNA here is from genome assembly GCF_036365525.1 of Heterodontus francisci. Classification (NCBI taxonomy): domain Eukaryota; kingdom Metazoa; phylum Chordata; class Chondrichthyes; order Heterodontiformes; family Heterodontidae; genus Heterodontus; species Heterodontus francisci. Next base: position 104,239 of record NW_027141546.1, read on the forward strand.
ACACACTCTCCTCACTGACACTGTTCACTTGGAAACATGTCCAGTGAATATTATACCATCAGTGGAACACATTCTCCTCACTTATACTGTTCACCTGGTAACATGTCCAGTGAATATTAAACCAACAAGGGAACACACTCTCCTCACTTATACTGTTCACCTGGTAACATGTCCAGTGAATATTAAACCATCAGGGGAACACATTCTCCTCACTTATACTGTTCACCTGGTAACATGTCCTGTATGTATTAAACAATCAGGGGAACACACTCTCCTCATTTATACTGTTCATCTGGTAACATGTCCAGTGAATATTAAACCATCAGGGGAACACATTCTACTCACTTATCCTGTTCACCTGGTGACATGTCCCGTGCATATTAAAGCATCAGGGGAACACACTCTCCTCACTTATACTGTTCATCTGGTAACATGTCCCGTGTGTATTTAACCATCAGGGGAACACACTCTCCTCACTTATACTGTTCATCTGGTAACATGTCCAGTGAATATTAAACCATCAGGGGAACACATTCTACTCACTTATCCTGTTCACCTGGTGACATGTCCCGTGTGTATCAAACCATCAGGGGAACACACTCTCCTCACTTATACTGTTCACTTGGTAACATGTCCCGTGCGTATTAAACAATCTGGGGAACACACTCTCCTCACTTATACTGTTCACCTGGTAACATGTCCCGTGCATATTAAACCATCAGGGGAACACTCTCTCCTCACTTATACTGTTCAGCTGGTAACATATCCTGTGTGTATTAAACCATCAGGGGAACACACTCTCCTCACTTACACTGTTCATCTGGTAACATGTCCCGTCAGTATTAAACCATCAGGGGAACACACTCTCCTCACTTATACAGTTCACCTGGTAACATGTCCCGTGAATATTAAACCATTAGGGGAACACACTCTCCTCACTTAGACTTTTCTCTTGGTAACATATCCCGTGTATATTAAACCATCAGGAGAACACACTCTCCTCACTTACACTGTTCACTTGGAAACATGTCCCGTGAGTATTAAACCATCAGGGGAAAGCACTCTCCTCACTTAGACTTTTCTCCTGGTAACATGTCCCGTGCGTATTAAACCATCAGGAGAACACACTCTCCTCACTTATACTGTTCATCTGGTAACATGTCCCGTCAGTATTAAACCATCAGTGGAACACTCTCTCCTCACTTATACTGTTCACTTGATGAAATGTCCCGTTTATATTAAACCATCAGGGGAACACACTCTCCTCACTTATACTGTTCACCGAGTCACCTGTCCCGTGTATATTAAACCATCAGGGGAACACATTCTCCTCACTTATACTGTTCACCTGGTAACATGTCCCGTGTATATTAAACCATCAGGAGAACACACTCTCCTCACTTACACTGTTCACTTGGAAACATGTCCAGTGAATATTAAACCATCAGGGGAACACATTCTCCTCACTTATACTGTTCACCTGGTAACATGTCCAGTGAATATTAAACCAACAAGGGAACACACTCTCCTCACTTATACTGTTCACCTGGTAACATGTCCAGTGAATATTAAACCATCAGGGGAACACATTCTCCTCACTTATACTGTTCACCTGGTAACATGTCCTGTATGTATTAAACAATCAGGGGAAGACACTCTCCTCATTTATACTGTTCATCTGGTAACATGTCCAGTGAATATTAAACCATCAGGGGAACACATTCTACTCACTTATCCTGTTCACCTGGTGACATGTCCCGTGCATATTAAAGCATCAGGGGAACACACTCTCCTCACTTATACTGTTCATCTGGTAACATGTCCAGTGAATATTAAACCATCAGGGGAACACATTCTACTCACTTATCCTGTTCACCTGGTGACATGTCCCGTGTGTATCAAACCATCAGGGGAACACACTCTCCTCACTTATACTGTTCACCTGGTAACATGTCCCGTGCATATTAAACCATCAGGGGAACACTCTCTCCTCACTTATACTGTTCAGCTGGTAACATGTCCTGTGTGTATTAAACCATCAGGGGAACACACTCTCCTCACTTACACTGTTCATCTGGTAACATGTCCCGTCAGTATTAAACCATCAGGGGAACACACTCTCCTCACTTATACAGTTCACCTGGTAACATGTCCCGTGAATATTAAACCATCAGGGGAACACACTCTCCTCACTTAGACTTTTCCCTTGGTAACATATCCCGTGTATATTAAACCATCAGGAGAACACACTCTCCTCACTTACACTGTTCACTTGGAAACATGTCCCGTGAATATTAAACCATCAGGGGAAAGCACTCTCCTCACTTAGACTTTTCTCCTGGTAACATGTCCCGTGCGTATTAAACCATCAGGGGAACACACTCTCCTCACTTATCCTGTTCATCTGGTAACATGTCCTGTGTATATTAAACCATCAGGGGAACACACTCTCCTCACTTATACTGTTCACCAGATAATATGTCCAGTGCATATTAAACCATCAGGGGAACACATTCTCCTCACTTATACTGTTCACCTGGTAACATGTCCTGTGTATATTAAACCATCAGGGGAACACACTCTCCTTACTTATACTGTTCACCTGGTAACATGTCCCGTGAATATTAAACCATCAGGGGAAAGCACTCCCCTCACTTATACTGTTCTCCTGGTAACATGTCCCGTGTATATGAAAGCATCAGGGGAACACACTCTCCTCACTTATACTGTTCACCTGGTAACATGTCCCGTGTGCATTAAACCATCAGGGGAACACACTCTCCTCACTTATACTGTTCACCTGGTAACATGTCCTGTGTGCATGAAACCATCAGAGGAACACATTCTCCTCACTGAAACTGTTCATCTGGTAACATGTCCCGTCAGTATTAAACCATCAGGAGAACACAGTCTCCTCACTTATACTGTTCACCTGGTAACATGTCCTTTGCATATTTAACCATCAGGGGAAAACACTCTGCTCACTTATACTGTTCACCTGGTGGCATGTCCCATGTGAATTAAACAATCAGGGGAACACACTCTCCTCACTTATACTGTTCACCTGGTAACATGTCCAGTGTATATTAAACCATCAGGGGAACACACTCTCCTCACTTATACTGTTCACCTGGTGACATGTCCCTTCAGTATTTAACAATCAGGGGAACACACTCTCGTCAATTATACTGTTCACCTGGTAACATGTCCCGTGCGTGTTAAACCATCAGGGGAACACACTCTCCTCACTTATACTGTTCACCTGGTAACATGTCCAGTGAGTATTAAACAATCAGGGGAACACACTCTCCTCACTTATACTGTTCACCAGATAATATGTCCAGTGTATATTAAACCATCAGGGGAACACATTCTCCTCACTTATACTGTTCACCTGGTAACATGTCCTGTTTGTATTAAACAATCAGGGGAATACACTCTCCTCACTTATACTGTTCACCTGGTAACATGTCCTGTGTATATTAAACCATCAGGGGAACACACTCTCCTCACTTATACTGTTCACCTGGTGACATGTCCCGTCAGTATTAAACAATCAGGGGAACAGACTCTCCTCACTTATACTGTTCACCTGGTAACATGTCCCGTGTGTATTAAACAATCAGGGGATCACACTCTTCTCAATTACACTGTTCACCTGGTGACATGTCCCGTGTGTATTATACAATCAGGGGAACACACTCTCCTCACTTATACTGTTCACCTGGTGACATGTCCTGTGTATATTAAACCATCAGGGGAACACACTCTCCTTACTTATTCTCTTCACCTGGTAACATGTCCCGTGAATATTAAACCATCAGGGGAAAGCAATCCCCTCACTAATACTGTTCTCCTGGTAACATGTCCCGTGTATATGAAACCATCAGGGGAACACACTCTCCTCACTTATACTGTTCACCTGGTAACATGTCCCGTGTGCATTAAACCATCAGGGGAACAGACTCTCCTCACTTATACTGTTCACCTGGTGACATGTCCCGTCAGTATTAAACAATCAGGGGAACAGACTCTCCTCACTTATACTGTTCACCTGGTGACATGTCCCGTGTGTATTAAACAATCAGGGGATCACACTCTCCTCAATTATACTGTTCACCTGGTGACATGTCCCGTGTGTATTAAACAATCAGGGGAACACACTCTCCTCTCTTATACTATTCACCTGGTGACATGTCCCGTGCGTATTAAACAATCAGGGGATCACACTCTCCTCACTTATACTGTTCACCTGGTAACATGTCCTGTGTATATTAAACCATCAGGGGAACTCACTCTCCTCACTTATAGTGTTCATCTGGTAACATGTCCAGTGAATATTAAACCATCAGGGGAACACACTCTCCTCACTTATACTGTTCACCTGGTAACATGTCCAGTGAATATTAAACCATCAGGGGAACACATTCTCCTCACTTATACTGTTCATCTGGTAACATGTCCCGTGCATATTAAACCATCAGGGGAACACACTCTCCTCACTTATACTGTTCACCTGGTAACATGTCCAGTGAATATTAAACCATCAGTGGAACACATTCTCCTCACTTATACTGTTCATCTGGTAACATGTCCAGTGAATATTAAACCATCAGGGGAACACACTCTCATCACTTATACTGTTCATCTGGTAACATGTCCCGTGCATATTAAACCATCAGGGGAACACATTCTCCTCACTTATACTGTTCACCTGGTAACATGTCCAGTGAATATTAAACCAACAAGGGAACACACTCTCCTCACTTATACTGTACACCTGGTAACATGTCCAGTGAATATTAAACCATCAGGGGAACACATTCTCCTCACTTATACTGATCACCTGGTAACATGTCCCGTGCATATTAAGCCATCAGGGGAACACACTCTCCTCACTTATACTGTTCACCTGGTAACATGTCCAGTGAATATTAAACCATCAGGGGAACACATTCTACTCACTTATCCTGTTCACCTGGTGACATGTCCCGTGCATATTAAAGCATCAGGGGAACACACTCTCCTCACTTATACTGTTCATCTGGTAACATGTCCAGTGAATATTAAACCATCAGGGGAACACACTCTCCTCACTTATACTGTTCACCTGGTAACATGTCCCGTGCATATTAAACCATCAGGGGAACACTCTCTCCTCACTTATACTGTTCAGCTGGTAACATATCCTGTGTGTATTAAACCATCAGGGGAACACACTCTCCTCACTTACACTGTTCATCTGGTAACATGTCCCGTCAGTATTAAACCATCAGGGGAACACACTCTCCTCACTTATACAGTTCACCTGGTAACATGTCCCGTGAATATTAAACCATCAGGGGAACACACTCTCCTCACTTAGACTTTTCTCTTGGTAACATATCCCGTGTATATTAAACCATCAGGAGAACACACTCTCCTCACTTACACTGTTCACTTGGAAACATGTCCAGTGAATATTAAACCATCAGTGGAACACATTCTCCTCACTTATACTGTTCACCTGGTAACATGTCCAGTGAATATTAAACCAACAAGGGAACACACTCTCCTCACTTATACTGTTCACCTGGTAACATGTCCAGTGAATATTAAACCATCAGGGGAACACATTCTCCTCACTTATACTGTTCACCTGGTAACATGTCCTGTATGTATTAAACAATCAGGGGAACACACTCTCCTCATTTATACTGTTCATCTGGTAACATGTCCAGTGAATATTAAACCATCAGGGGAACACATTCTACTCACTTATCCTGTTCACCTGGTGACATGTCCCGTGCATATTAAAGCATCAGGGGAACACACTCTCCTCACTTATACTGTTCATCTGGTAACATGTCCCGTGTGTATTTAACCATCAGGGGAACACACTCTCCTCACTTATACTGTTCATCTGGTAACATGTCCAGTGAATATTAAACCATCAGGGGAACACATTCTACTCACTTATCCTGTTCACCTGGTGACATGTCCCGTGTGTATCAAACCATCAGGGGAACACACTCTCCTCACTTATACTGTTCACCTGGTAACATGTCCCGTGCATATTAAACCATCAGGGGAACACTCTCTCCTCACTTATACTGTTCAGCTGGTAACATATCCTGTGTGTATTAAACCATCAGGGGAACACACTCTCCTCACTTACACTGTTCATCTGGTAACATGTCCCGTCAGTATTAAACCATCAGGGGAACACACTCTCCTCACTTATACAGTTCACCTGGTAACATGTCCCGTGAATATTAAACCATTAGGGGAACACACTCTCCTCACTTAGACTTTTCTCTTGGTAACATATCCCGTGTATATTAAACCATCAGGAGAACACACTCTCCTCACTTACACTGTTCACTTGGAAACATGTCCCGTGAGTATTAAACCATCAGGGGAAAGCACTCTCCTCACTTAGACTTTTCTCCTGGTAACATGTCCCGTGCGTATTAAACCATCAGGAGAACACACTCTCCTCACTTATACTGTTCATCTGGTAACATGTCCCGTCAGTATTAAACCATCAGTGGAACACTCTCTCCTCACTTATACTGTTCACTTGATGAAATGTCCCGTTTATATTAAACCATCAGGGGAACACACTCTCCTCACTTATACTGTTCACCGAGTCACCAGTCCCGTGTATATTAAACCATCAGGGGAACACATTCTCCTCACTTATACTGTTCACCTGGTAACATGTCCCGTGTATATTAAACCATCAGGAGAACACACTCTCCTCACTTACACTGTTCACTTGGAAACATGTCCAGTGAATATTAAACCATCAGGGGAACACATTCTCCTCACTTATACTGTTCACCTGGTAACATGTCCAGTGAATATTAAACCAACAAGGGAACACACTCTCCTCACTTATACTGTTCACCTGGTAACATGTCCAGTGAATATTAAACCATCAGGGGAACACATTCTCCTCACTTATACTGTTCACCTGGTAACATGTCCTGTATGTATTAAACAATCAGGGGAAGACACTCTCCTCATTTATACTGTTCATCTGGTAACATGTCCAGTGAATATTAAACCATCAGGGGAACACATTCTACTCACTTATCCTGTTCACCTGGTGACATGTCCCGTGCATATTAAAGCATCAGGGGAACACACTCTCCTCACTTATACTGTTCATCTGGTAACATGTCCAGTGAATATTAAACCATCAGGGGAACACATTCTACTCACTTATCCTGTTCACCTGGTGACATGTCCCGTGTGTATCAAACCATCAGGGGAACACACTCTCCTCACTTATACTGTTCACCTGGTAACATGTCCCGTGCATATTAAACCATCAGGGGAACACTCTCTCCTCACTTATACTGTTCAGCTGGTAACATATCCTGTGTGTATTAAACCATCAGGGGAACACACTCTCCTCACTTACACTGTTCATCTGGTAACATGTCCCGTCAGTATTAAACCATCAGGGGAACACACTCTCCTCACTTATACAGTTCACCTGGTAACATGTCCCGTGAATATTAAACCATCAGGGGAACACACTCTCCTCACTTAGACTTTTCCCTTGGTAACATATCCCGTGTATATTAAACCATCAGGAGAACACACTCTCCTCACTTACACTGTTCACTTGGAAACATGTCCCGTGAATATTAAACCATCAGGGGAAAGCACTCTCCTCACTTAGACTTTTCTCCTGGTAACATGTCCCGTGCGTATTAAACCATCAGGGGAACACACTCTCCTCACTTATCCTGTTCATCTGGTAACATGTCCCGTTAGTATTAAACCATCAGTGGAACACTCTCTCCTCACTTATACTGTTCACTTGATGAAATGTCCCGTGTATATTAAACCATCAGGGGAACACAATCTCCTCACTTATACTGTTCACCGAGTCACCTGTCCCGTGTATATTAAACCATCAGGGGAACACATTCTCCTCACTTATACTGTTCACCTGGTAACATGTCCCGTGTATATTAAACCATCAGGGGAACACAATCTCCTCACTTATACTGTTCACCTGGTAACATATCCCGTGTATATTAAACCATCTGGGGAACACACTCTCCTCACTTACACTGTTCACCTGGTAAAATGTCCTGTGTGCATTAAACCATCAGGGGAACACACTCTCCTGACTTATACAGTTCACCTGGTAACATGTCCCGTGCGTATTAAACCATCAGGTGAACACACTCGACTCATTTATACTGTTCATCTGGTAACATGTCCCGTGTATATTAAACCATCAGGGGAACACACTCTCCTCACTTATACTGTTCACCTGGTGACATGTCCCGTGTATATTAAACAATCATGGGAACAGACTCTCCTCACTTATACTGTTCACCTGGTAACATGTCCCGTGTATATTAAACCATCAGGGGAACACATTCTCCTCACTGATACTGTTCACCTGCTAACATGTCCTTTGCATATTTAACCATCAGGGTAAAACATTCTGCTCACTTATACTGTTCACCTGGTGACAAGTCCCCTGTGTATTAAACAATCAGGGGAACACACACTCCTCACTTATACTGTACATCTGGTAACATGTCCCGTCAGTATTAAACCATCAGGGGAACACACTCTCCTCACTTATACTGTTCACCTGGTGACATGTCCTTTGCATATTTAACCATCAGGGGATAACATTCTGTTCACAAAACTGTTCACCTGGTGACATGTCCCGTGTGTATTAAACAATCAGGGGAACACACTCTCCTCACTTATACTGTTCACCTGGTAACATGTCCCGTGTGTATTAAACAATCAGGGGAACACACTCTCCTCACTTATACTGTTCACCTGGTAACATGTCCTGTGTATATTAAACCATCAGGGGAACACACTCTCCTGACTTATACTGTTCACCTGGTGCCATGTCCCGGGTATATTAATCAATCAGGGGAAAACACTCTCCTCACTTATACTGTTCACCTGGTAACATGTCCCGTGCGTGTTAAACCATCAGGGGAACACACTCTCCTCACTTATACTGTTCAGCTGGTAACATGTCCCATGTGCATTAAACAATCAGGGAAACACACTCTCCTCACTTATACTGTTCACCTGATAACATGTCCTGTTTGTATTAAACCATAAGGGGAACACACTCTCCTCACTTATACTGTTCACCTGGTAATATGCCCAGTGTATATTAAACCATCAGGGGAACACACTCTCCTCACTTATACTGTTCACCTGGGAACATGTCCCGTGTATATTAAACCATCAGGGGAACACACTCTCCTCACTTATACTGTCCACCTGGTATCATGTTCTGTGTATATTAAACCATCAGGGGAACACAATCTCCACACTTATACTGTTCACCTGGTAACATGCCCTGTGTATATTAAACCATCAGGGGAACACACTCTCCTCACTTATACTGTTTACCTGGAAACATGTCCCGTGTATATTAAACCATCAGGGGAACACATTCTCCTCGCTTATACTGTTCACCTGGTAACATTTTCCGTGTGTATTAAATCATCAGGGCAATACAATCTCCTCACTTATACTGTTCACCTGGTAACATGTCCTGTGTATATTAAAACATCAGGGGAACACACTCTCCTCACTTATGCTGTTCTCCTGGTAACATGTCCCGTGTGCATTAAACAATCAGGGGAACACACTCTCCTCACTTATACAATTCACCTGATAACATGTCCCGTGTGTATTAAAACATCAGGGGAACACAATCTCCTCACTTATACTGTTCACCTGGTAACATGCCCTGTGTATATTAAACCATCAGGGGAACACACTCTCCTCACTTATACTGCTAACCTGGTAACATGTCCCGTGTATATTAAACCATCAGGGGAACACACTCTCCTCACTTATACTGTTCACCTAGTCACCTGTCCCGTGTATATTAAACCATCAGGGGAACACATTCTCCTCACTTATACTGTTCACCTGGTAACATGTCCCGTGTAAATTAAACCATCAGGGGAACACACTCTCCTCACTTAATCTGTTCACCTGGTAACATATCCTGTGCATATTAAACCATCAGGGGAACACACTCTCATCACTTACACTGTTCACCTGGTAAAATATCCTGTGTGCATTAAACCATCAGGGGAACACACTCTCCTGACTTATACAGTTCACTTGGTGACATGTCCCGTGCGTATTAAACCATCAGGTGAACACACTCGCCTCACTTATACTGTTCACCTGGTAACATGTCCCGTGCGTGTTAAACCATCAGGGGAACACACTCTCCTCACTTATACTGTTCACCTGGTAACATGTTCCGTGTATATTAAACCATCAGGGGAAAACACTCTTCTCACTTATACTGTTCACCTGGTAACATGTCCCGTGCGTGTTAAACCATCAGGGGAACACACTCTCCTCACTTATACTGTTCAGCTGGTAACATGTCCCGTGAGTATTAAACAATCAGGGGAACACACTCTCCTCACTTATACTGTTCACCCGGTAACATGTCCCGTGTATATTAAACCATCAGGGGAACACACTCTCCTCAATTATACTGTTCAACTGGTAACATGTCCCGTGAATATTAAACCATCAGGGGAAAGCACTCCCTTCACTTATTCTGTTCTCCTGGTTACATGTCCCGTGTATATGAAACCATCAGGGGAACACACTCTCCTCACTTATACTGTTCAGCTGGTAACATGTCCCGTGTGCATTAAACAATCAGGGGAACACACTCTCCTCACTTATACTGTTCACCTGATAACATGTCCCGTGTGTACTAAACCACAAGGGGAACACACTCTCCTCACTTATACTGTTCACCTGGGAACATGTCCCGTGTATATTAAACCATCAGTGGAACACACTCTCCTCACTTATACTATTCATCTGGTAACATGTTCCGTGTATATTAAACCATCAGGGGAACACACTCTCCTCAATTATACATTTCACTTGGTGACATGTCCCGTGTGTATTGAACAATCAGGGGAACACACTCTTCTCACTTATACTGTTCACCTGGTAACATGTCCCGTGTGTATTGAACAATCAGGGGAACACACTCTCCTCACTTATACTGTTCACCTGGTAACATGTCCCGTGCGTGTTAAACCATCAGGGGAACACACTCTCCTCACTTATACTGTTCACCTGGTAACATGTCCCGTGTGTATTGAACAATCAGGGGAACACACTCTCCTCACCTATACTGTTCACCTGGTAACATGTCCCGTGCGTGTTAAACCATCAGGGGAACACTCTCTCCTCACTTATACTGTCCACCTGGTATCATGTTCTGTGTATATTAAACCATCAGGGGAACACAATCTCCACACTTATACTGTTCACCTGGTAACATGCCCTGTGTATATTAAACCATCAGGGGAACACACACTCCTCACTTATACTGTTTACCTGGAAACATGTCCCGTGTATATTAAACCATCAGGGGAACACATTCTCCTCACTTATACTGTTCACCTGGTAACATTTTCCGTGTGTATTAAACCATAAGGGGAACACACTCTCCTCACTTATACTGTTCACCTGGTAATATGCCCAGTGTATATTAAACCATCAGGGGAACACACTCTCCTCACTTATACTGTTCACCTGGGAACATGTCCCGTGTATATTAAACCATCAGGGGAACACACTCTCCTCACTTATACTGTCCACCTGGTATCATGTTCTGTGAATATTAAATCATCAGGGGAATACAATCTCCTCACTTATACTGTTCACCTGGTAACATGTCCTGTGTATATTAAAACATCAGGGGAACACACTCTCCTGCCTTATGCTGTTCACCTGGTAACATGTCCCGTGTGCATTAAACAATCAGGGGAACACACTCTCCTCACTTATACCATTCACCTGATAACATGTCCCGTGTGTATTAAAACATCAGGGGAACACAATCTCCTCACTTATACTGTTCACCTGGTAACATGCCCTGTGTATATTAAACCATCAGGGGAACACACTCTCCTCACTTATACTGCAAACTGGTAACATGTCCCGTGTATATTAAACCATCAGGGGAACACACTCTCCTCACTAATACTGTTCAGCTGGTAACATGTCCCGTGAGTATTAAACAATCAGGGGAACACACTCTCCTCACTTATACTGTTCACCTGGTAACATGTCCCGTGTATATTAAACCATCAGGGGAACACACTCTCCTCAATTATACTGTTCAACTGGTAACATGTCCCGTGAATATTAAACCATCAGGGGAAAGCACTCCCTTCACTTATTCTGTTCTCCTGGTTACATGTCCCGTGTATATGAAACCATCAGGGGAACACACTCTCCTCACTTATACTGTTCAGCTGGTAACATGTCCCGTGTGCATTAAACAATCAGGGGAACACACTCTCCTCACTTATACTGTTCACCTGTTAACATGTACCGTGTATATTAAACCATCAGGGGAACACACTCTCCTCAATTATACATTTCACTTGGTGACATGTCCCGTGTGTATTGAACAATCAGGGGAACACACTCTTCTCACTTATACTGTTCACCTGGTAACATGTCCCGTGTGTATTGAACAATCAGGGGAACACACTCTTCTCACTTATACTGTTCACCTGGTAACATGTCCCGTGTCTATTAAACTATCAGGGGAACACATTCTCCTCACTTATACTGTTCACTTGGTAAAATGTCCCGTCCGTATTAAACCAACAGGGGAACACATTCTCCTCACTTATACTGTTCACTTGGTAAAATGTCCCGTCCGTATTAAACCAACAGGGGAACACATTCTCCTCACTTATACTGTTCACCTGGTAAAATGTCCCGTCCGTATTAAACCAACAGGGGAACACATTCTCCTCACTTATACTGTTCACCTGGTAACATGTCCCGTGTGTATTAAACAATCAGGGGAACTCACTCTCCTCACTTATACTGTTCACTTGGTAACATGTCCCGTGCGTATTAAACAATCAGGGGAAAACATTCTCCTCACTTATACTGTTCACTTGGTAAAATGTCCCGTCCGTATTAAACCAACAGGGGAACACATTCTCCTCACTTATACTGTTCACCTGGTAACATGTCCCGTGTGTATTAAACAATCAGGGGAACTCACTCTCCTCACTTATACTGTTCACTTGGTAACATGTCCCGTGTGTATTCAACAAACAGGGGAACACACTCTCCTCACTTATACTGTTCACCTGGTAACATGTCCCGTGTGTATTAAACAATCAGGGGAACACATTCTCCTCACTTATACTGTTCACTTGGTAACATGTCCCGTGCGTATTAAACAAACAGGGGAACACATTCTCCTCACTTATACTGTTCACCTGGAAACATGTCCCGTGTGTATTAAACAAACAGGGGAACACATTCTCCTCACTTATACTGTTCACCTGGTAACATGTCCCGTGTGCATTAAACAATCAGGGGAACACATTCTCCTCACTTATGCTGTTCACCTGGTAACATGTCCCGTGTGCATTAAACAATCAGGGGAACACACTCTCCTCACTTATACTGTTCACCTGGTAACATGTCCCGTGTATATTAAACCATCATGGGAACACACTCTCCTCACTTATACTGTTCACCTGGTAACATGTTCCGTGTATATTAAACCATCAGGGGAACACACTCTCCTCACTTATACTGTTCACCTGGGAACATGTCCCGTGTATATTAAACCATCAGGGGAACACACTCTCCTCACTTATACTGTCCACCTGGTATCATGATCTGTGTATATTAAACCATCAGGGGAACACAATCTCCACACTTATACTGTTCACCTGGTAACATGCCCTGAGTATATTAAACCATAAGGGGAACACACTCTTCTCACTTATACATTTCACTTGGTGACATGTCCCGTGTGTATAGAACAATCAGGGGAACTCACTCTCCTCACTTATACTGTTCACCTGGTAACATGTCCCGTGCGTATTAAACAATCAGGGGAACACATTCTCCTCACTTATACTGTTCACTTGGTAAAATGTCCCGTCCGTATTAAACCAACAGGGGAACACATTTTCCTCACTTATACTGTTCACCTGGAAACATGTCCCGTGTGTATTAAACAATCAGGGGAACGCACTCTCCTCACTTATACTGTTCACTTGGTAACATGTCCCGTGCGTATTAAACAAACAGGGGAACACATTCTCCTCACTTATACTGTTCACCTGGTAACATGTCCCGTGTATATTAAACCATCAGGGGAACACACTCTCCTCACTTATACTGTCCACCTGGTATCATGTTCTGTGTATATTAAACCATCAGGGGAACACAATCTCCACACTTATACTGTTCACCTGGTAACATGCCCTGTGTATATTAAACCATCAGGGGAACACACTCTCCTCACTTATACTGTTTACCTGGAAACATGTCCCGTGTATATTAAACCATCAGGGGAACACATTCTCCTCGCTTATACTGTTCACCTGGTAACATTTTCCGTGTGTATTAAATCATCAGGGGAATACAATCTCCTCACTTATACTGTTCACCTGGTAACATGTCCTGTGTATATTAAAACATCAGGGGAACACACTCTCCTCACTTATGCTGTTCTCCTGGTAACATGTCCCGTGTGCATTAAACAATCAGGGGAACACACTCTCCTCACTTATACAATTCACCTGATAACATGTCCCGTGTGTATTAAAACATCAGGGGAACACAATCTCCTCACTTATACTGTTCACCTGGTAACATGCCCTGTGTATATTAAACCATCAGGGGAACACACTCTCCTCACTTATACTGCTAACCTGGTAACATGTCCCGTGTATATTAAACCATCAGGGGAACACACTCTCCTCACTTATACTGTTCACCTAGTCACCTGTCCCGTGTATATTAAACCATCAGGGGAACACATTCGCCTCACTTATACTGTTCACCTGGTAACATGTCCCGTGTAAATTAAACCATCAGGGGAACACACTCTCCTCACTTAATCTGTTCACCTGGTAACATATCCTGTGCATATTAAACCATCAGGGGAACACACTCTCATCACTTACACTGTTCACCTGGTAAAATATCCTGTGTGCATTAAACCATCAGGGGAACACACTCTCCTGACTTATACAGTTCACTTGGTGACATGTCCCGTGCGTATTAAACCATCAGGTGAACACACTCGCCTCACTTATACTGTTCACCTGGTAACATGTCCCGTGCGTGTTAAACCATCAGGGGAACACACTCTCCTCACTTATACTGTTCACCTGGTAACATGTTCCGTGTATATTAAACCATCAGGGGAAAACACTCTTCTCACTTATACTGTTCACCTGGTAACATGTCCCGTGCGTGTTAAACCATCAGGGGAACACACTCTCCTCACTTATACTGTTCAGCTGGTAACATGTCCCGTGAGTATTAAACAATCAGGGGAACACACTCTCCTCACTTATACTGTTCACCCGGTAACATGTCCCGTGTATATTAAACCATCAGGGGAACACACTCTCCTCAATTATACTGTTCAACTGGTAACATGTCCCGTGAATATTAAACCATCAGGGGAAAGCACTCCCTTCACTTATTCTGTTCTCCTGGTTACATGTCCCGTGTATATGAAACCATCAGGGGAACACACTCTCCTCACTTATACTGTTCAGCTGGTAACATGTCCCGTGTGCATTAAACAATCAGGGGAACACACTCTCCTCACTTATACTGTTCACCTGATAACATGTCCCGTGTGTACTAAACCACAAGGGGAACACACTCTCCTCACTTATACTGTTCACCTGGGAACATGTCCCGTGTATATTAAACCATCAGTGGAACACACTCTCCTCACTTATACTATTCATCTGGTAACATGTTCCGTGTATATTAAACCATCAGGGGAACACACTCTCCTCAATTATACATTTCACTTGGTGACATGTCCCGTGTGTATTGAACAATCAGGGGAACACACTCTTCTCACTTATACTGTTCACCTGGTAACATGTCCCGTGTGTATTGAACAATCAGGGGAACACACTCTCCTCACTTATACTGTTCACCTGGTAACATGTCCCGTGCGTGTTAAACCATCAGGGGAACACACTCTCCTCACTTATACTGTTCACCTGGTAACATGTCCCGTGTGTATTGAACAATCAGGGGAACACACTCTCCTCACCTATACTGTTCACCTGGTAACATGTCCCGTGCGTGTTAAACCATCAGGGGAACACACTCTCCTCACTTATACTGTCCACCTGGTATCATGTTCTGTGTATATTAAACCATCAGGGGAACACAATCTCCACACTTATACTGTTCACCTGGTAACATGCCCTGTGTATATTAAACCATCAGGGGAACACACACTCCTCACTTATACTGTTTACCTGGAAACATGTCCCGTGTATATTAAACCATCAGGGGAACACATTCTCCTCACTTATACTGTTCACCTGGTAACATTTTCCGTGTGTATTAAACCATAAGGGGAACACACTCTCCTCACTTATACTGTTCACCTGGTAATATGCCCAGTGTATATTAAACCATCAGGGGAACACACTCTCCTCACATATACTGTTCAATTGGTAACATGTCCCGTGCGTGTTAAACCATCAGGGGAACACAGTCTCCTCACTTATACTGTCCACCTGGTATCATGTTCTGTGTATATTAAACCATCAGGGGAACACAATCTCCACACTTATACTGTTCACCTGGTAACATTTTCCGTGTGTATTAAACCATAAGGGGAACACACTCTCCTCACTTATACTGTTCACCTGGTAATATGCCCAGTGTATATTAAACCATCAGGGGAACACACTCTCCTCACTTATACTGTTCACCTGGGAACATGTCCCGTGTATATTAAACCATCAGGGGAACACACTCTCCTCACTTATACTGTCCACCTGGTAACATGTCCTGTGTATATTAAAACATCAGGGGAACACACTCTCCTCCCTTATGCTGTTCACCTGGTAACATGTCCCGTGTGCATTAAACCATCAGGGGAACACACTCTCCTCACTTATACCATTCACCTGATAACATGTCCCGTGTGTATTAAAACATCAGGGGAACACAATCTCCTCACTTATACTGTTCACCTGGTAACATGTCCTGTGTATATTAAAACATCAGGGGAACACACTCTCCTCCCTTATGCTGTTCACCTGGTAACATGTCCCGTGTGCATTAAACAATCAGGGGAACACACTCTCCTCACTTATACCATTCACCTGATAACATGTCCCGTGTGTATTAAAACATCAGGGGAACACAATCTCCTCACTTATACTGTTCACCTGGTAACATGCCCTGTGTATATTAAACCATCAGGGGAACACACTCTCCTCACTTATACTGCAAACTGGTAACATGTCCCGTGTATATTAAACCATCAGGGGAACACACTCTCCTCACTAATACTGTTCAGCTGGTAACATGTCCCGTGAGTATTAAACAATCAGGGGAACACACTCTCCTCACTTATACTGTTCACCTGGTAACATGTCCCGTGTATATTAAACCATCAGGGGAACACACTCTCCTCAATTATACTGTTCAACTGGTAACATGTCCCGTGAATATTAAACCATCAGGGGAAAGCACTCCCTTCACTTATTCTGTTCTCCTGGTTACATGTCCCGTGTATATGAAACCATCAGGGGAACACACTCTCCTCACTTATACTGTTCAGCTGGTAACATGTCCCGTGTGCATTAAACAATCAGGGGAACACACTCTCCTCACTTATACTGTTCACCTGTTAACATGTACCGTGTATATTAAACCATCAGGGGAACACACTCTCCTCAATTATACATTTCACTTGGTGACATGTCCCGTGTGTATTGAACAATCAGGGGAACACACTCTTCTCACTTATACTGTTCACCTGGTAACATGTCCCGTGTGTATTGAACAATCAGGGGAACACACTCTTCTCACTTATACTGTTCACCTGGTAACATGTCCCGTGTCTATTAAACTATCAGGGGAACACATTCTCCTCACTTATACTGTTCACTTGGTAAAATGTCCCGTCCGTATTAAACCAACAGGGGAACACATTCTCCTCACTTATACTGTTCACTTGGTAAAATGTCCCGTCCGTATTAAACCAACAGGGGAACACATTCTCCTCACTTATACTGTTCACCTGGTAAAATGTCCCGTCCGTATTAAACCAACAGGGGAACACATTCTCCTCACTTATACTGTTCACCTGGTAACATGTCCCGTGTGTATTAAACAATCAGGGGAACTCACTCTCCTCACTTATACTGTTCACTTGGTAACATGTCCCGTGCGTATTAAACAATCAGGGGAAAACATTCTCCTCACTTATACTGTTCACTTGGTAAAATGTCCCGTCCGTATTAAACCAACAGGGGAACACATTCTCCTCACTTATACTGTTCACCTGGTAACATGTCCCGTGTGTATTAAACAATCAGGGGAACTCACTCTCCTCACTTATACTGTTCACTTGGTAACATGTCCCGTGTGTATTCAACAAACAGGGGAACACATTCTCCTCACTTATACTGTTCACCTGGTAACATGTCCCGTGTGTATTAAACAATCAGGGGAACACATTCTCCTCACTTATACTGTTCACTTGGTAACATGTCCCGTGCGTATTAAACAAACAGGGGAACACATTCTCCTCACTTATACTGTTCACCTGGAAACATGTCCCGTGTGTATTAAACAAACAGGGGAACACATTCTCCTCACTTATACTGTTCACCTGGTAACATGTCCCGTGTGCATTAAACAATCAGGGGAACACATTCTCCTCACTTATGCTGTTCACCTGGTAACATGTCCCGTGTGCATTAAACAATCAGGGGAACACACTCTCCTCACTTATACTGTTCACCTGGTAACATGTCCCGTGTATATTAAACCATCAGGGGAACACACTCTCCTCACTTATACTGTTCACCTGGTAACATGTTCCGTGTATATTAAACCATCAGGGGAACACACTCTCCTCACTTATACTGTTCACCTGGGAACATGTCCCGTGTGTATTAAACCATCAGGGGAACACACTCTCCTCACTTATACTGTCCACCTGGTATCATGATCTGTGTATATTAAACCATCAGGGGAACACAATCTCCACACTTATACTGTTCACCTGGTAACATGCCCTGAGTATATTAAACCATAAGGGGAACACACTCTTCTCACTTATACATTTCACTTGGTGACATGTCCCGTGTGTATAGAACAATCAGGGGAACTCACTCTCCTCACTTATACTGTTCACCTGGTAACATGTCCCGTGCGTATTAAACAATCAGGGGAACACATTCTCCTCACTTATACTGTTCACTTGGTAAAATGTCCCGTCCGTATTAAACCAACAGGGGAACACATTTTCCTCACTTATACTGTTCACCTGGAAACATGTCCCGTGTGTATTAAACAATCAGGGGAACGCACTCTCCTCACTTATACTGTTCACTTGGTAACATGTCCCGTGCGTATTAAACAAACAGGGGAACACATTCTCCTCACTTATACTGTTCACCTGGTAACATGTCCCGTGTGTATTAAACAATCAGGGGAACGCATTCTCCTCACTTATACTGTTCACTTGGTAATATGTCCCGTGCGTATTAAACAATCAGGGGAACACATTCTCCTCACTTATACTGTTCACTTGGTAACATGTCCCGTGCGTATTAAACAAACAGGGGAACACATTTTCCTCAATTATACTGTTCACCTGGAAACATGTCCCGTGTGTATTAAACAATCAGGGGAACACATTCTCCTCACTTATACTGTTCACTTGGTAATATGTCCCGTGCGTATTAAACAATCAGGGGAACACATTCTCCTCACTTCTACTGTTCACCTGGTAACATGTCCCGTGAGTATTAAACAATCAGGGGAACACACTCTCCTCACTTATACTGTTCACCTGGTAACATGTCCCGTGTATATTAAACCATCAGGGGAACACACTCTCCTCAATTATACTGTTCAACTGGTAACATGTCCCGTGAATATTAAACCATCAGGGGAAAGCACTCCCTTCACTTATACTGTTCTCCTGGTTACATGTCCCGTGTATATGAAACCATCAGGGGAACACACTCTCCTCACTTATACTGTTCAGCTGGTAACATGTCCCGTGTGCATTAAACAATCAGGGGAACACACTCTCCTCACTTATACTGTTCACCTGATAACATGTCCCGTGTGTATTAAACCACAAGGGGAACACACTCTCCTCACTTATACTGTTCACCTGGGAACATGTCCCGTGTATATTAAACCATCAGGGGAACACACTCTCCTCACTTATACTATTCATCTGGTAACATGTTCCGTGTATATTAAACCATCAGGGGAACACACTCTCCTCACTTATACTGTTCACCTGGTAACATGTACCGTGTATATTAAACCATCAGGGGAACACACTCTCCTCAATTATACATTTCACTTGGTGACATGTCCCGTGTGTATTGAACAATCAGGGGAACACACTCTCCTCACTTATACTGTTCACCTGGTAACATGTCCCGTGTGTATTGAACAATCAGGGGAACACACTGTCCTCACCTATACTGTTCACCTGGTAACATGTCCCGTGCGTATTAAACAATCAGGGGAACACATTCTCCTCACTTATACTGTTCACTTGGTAAAATGTCCCGTCCGTATTAAACCAACAGGGGAACACATTCTCCTCACTTATACTGTTCACCTGGTAACATGTCCCGTGTGTATTAAACAATCAGGGGAACTCACTCTCCTCACTTATACTGTTCACTTGGTAACATGTCCCGTGCGTATTAAACAAACAGGGGAACACATTCTCCTCACTTATACTGTTCACCTGGTAACATGTCCCGTGTGTATTAAACAATCAGGGGAACACATTCTCCTCACTTATACTGTTCACCTGGAAACATGTCCCGTGTGTATTAAACAAACAGGGGAACACATTCTCCTCACTTATACTGTTCACCTGGTAACATGTCCCGTGTGCATTAAACAATCAGGGGAACACATTCTCCTCACTTATACTGTTCACCTGGTAACATGTCCCGTGTGCATTAAACAATCAGGGGAACACATTCTCCTCACTTATACTGTTCACTTGGTAACATGTCCCGTGCGTATTAAACAATCAGGGAAACACACTCTCCTCACTTATACTATTCACCTGGTAACATGTCACGTGTGTATTAAACCACAAGGGGAACACACTCTCCTCACTTATACTGTTCACCTGGTAACATGTCCCGTGTATATTAAACCATCAGGGGAACACACTCTCCTCACTTATACTGTTCACCTGGTAACATGTATCATGTATATTAAACCATCAGGGCAACACACTCTCCTCAATTATACATTTCACTTGGTGACATGTCCCGTGTGTATTGAACAATCAGGGGAACACACTCTTCTCACTTATACTGTTCACCTGGTAACAAGTCCCGTGTGTATTGAACAATCAGGGAAACACACTCTCCTCACTTATACTGTTCACCTGGTAACATGTCCCGTGCGTATTAAACAATCAGGGGAACACATTCTCCTCACTTATACTGTTCACTTGGTAAAATGTCCCGTCCGTATTAAACCAACAGGGGAACACATTCTCCTCACTTATACTGTTCACCTGTTAACATGTCCCGTGTGTATTAAACAATCAGGGGAACGCACTCTCCTCACTTATACAGTTCACCAGGTGACATGTCCCGTGTATATTAAACCATCAGGGGAACACACTCTCCTCACTTATACTGTTCACCTGGTAACATGTCCCGTGCGTATTAAACAATCAGGGGAACACATTCTCCTCACTTATACTGTTCACTTGGTAACATGTCCCGTGCGTATTAAACAAACAGGGGAACACATTCTCCTCACTTATACTGTTCACCTGGTAACATGTCCCGTGTGTATTAAACAATCAGGGGAACACATTCTCCTCACTTATACTGTTCACTTGGTAACATGTCCCGTGTGTATTAAACCATCAGGGGAACACACTCTCCTCACTTATACTGTTCACCTGGTAACATGTCCCGTGCGTATTAAACAAACAGGGGAACACATTTTCCTCACTTATACTGTTCACCTGGAAACATGTCCCGTGTGTATTAAACAATCAGGGGAACGCACTCTCCTCACTTATACTGTTCACTTGGTAACATGTCCCGTGCGTATTAAACAAACAGGGGAACACACTCTCCTCACTTATACTGTTCACCTGGTAACATGTCCCGTGCGTATTAAACCATCAGGTGAACACACTCGCCTCACTTATACTGTTCATCTGGTAACATGTCCCGTGTATATTAAACCATCAGGGGAACACACTGTCCTCACTTATACTGTTCCCCTGGAAACATGTCCCGTGTATATTAAACCATCAGGGGAACACATTCTCCTCACTTATACTGTTCACCTGGTAACATGTCCCGTGTATATTAAACCATCAGGGGAACACACTCTCCTCACTTATACTGTTCACCTGGTAACATGTCCTGTGTACATTAAACCATCAGGGGAACACACTCTCCTCACTTATACTGTTCATCTGGTAACATGTCCCGTCAGTATTAAACCATCAGGGGAACATACTCTCCTCACTTATACTGTTCACCTGGTAACATGTCCCGTGTATATGAAACCATCAGGGGAACACACTCTCCTCACTTATACTTTCAGCTGGTAACATGTCCCGTGTGCATTAAACAATCTGGGGAACACACTATCCTCACTTATACTGTTCACCTGATAACATGTCCCGTGTGTATTAAACCATAAGGGGAACACACTCTGCTCACTTATACTGTTCACCTGGTAACATGTCCCGTCAGTATTAAACAAACAGGGGAACTCATTCTTCTCACTTATACTGTTCACCTGGTAACATGTCCCGTGTGTATTAAACAATCAGGGGAACACATTCTCCTCACTTATACTGTTCACCTGGTAACATGTCCCGTCAGTATTAAACAAACAGGGGAACTCATTCTTCTCACTTATACTGTTCACCTGGTGACATGTCCTGTCAGTATTAAACAATCAGGGGAACACACTCTCCTCACTTATACTGTTCACCTGGTAACATGTCCTGTGCGTATTAAACCATCAGGGGAACACAATCTCCTCACTTATACTGTTCACCTGGTAACATGTCCTGTGTATATTAAACCATCAGGGGAACTCACTCTCCTCACTTATACTGTTCACCTGGTAACATGTCCCGTGTATATTAAACCATCAAGGGAACTCACTCTCCTCACTTATACTGTTCATCTGGTAACATGTCCAGTGAATATTAAACCATCAGGGGAACACACTCTCCTCACTTATACTGTTCACCTGGTAACATGTCCAGTGAATATTAAACCATCAGTGGAACACATTCTCCTCACTTATACTGTTCATCTGGTAACATGTCCAGTGAATATTAAACCATCAGGGGAACACACTATCATCACTTATACTGTTCATCTGGTAACATGTCCCGTGCATATTAAACCATCAGGGGAACACACTCTCCTCACTTATACTGTTCACCTGGTAACATGTCCAGTGAATATTAAACCATCAGGGGAACACATTCTCCTCACTTATACTGTTCACCTGGAAACATGTCCAGTGAATATTAAACCAACAAGGGAACACACTCTCCTCACTTATACTGTTCACCTGGTAACATGTGCAGTGAATATTAAACCATCAGGGGAACAGATTCTCCTCACTTTTACTGTTCACCTGGTAACATGTCCTGTATGTATTAAACAATCAGGGGAAGACACTCTCCTCATTTATACTGTTCATCTGGTAACATGTCCAGTGAATATTAAACCATCAGGGGAACACATTCTACTCACTTATCCTGTTCACCTGGTGACATGTCCCGTGCATATTAAAGCATCAGGGGAACACACTCTCCTCACTTATACTGTTCATCTGGTAACATGTCCAGTGAATATTAAACCATCAGGGGAACACATTCTACTCACTTATCCTGTTCACCTGGTGACATGTCCCGTGTGTATTAAACCATCAGGGGAACACACTCTCCTCACTTATACTGTTCACCTGGTAACATGTCCCGTGCATATTAAACCATCAGGGGAACAGTCTCTCCTCACTTATACTGTTCAGCTGGTAACATGTCCCGTGTGCATTAAACAATCAGGGGAACACACTCTCCTCACTTATACTGTTCAGCTGGTAACATGTACCGTGTATATTAAACCATCAGGGGAACACACTCTCCTCAATTATACATTTCACTTGGTGAAATGTCCCGTGTGCATTGAACAATCAGGGGAACACAGTCTTCTCACTTATACTGTTCACCTGGTAACATGTCCCGTGTGTATTGAACAATCAGGGGAACACACTCTTCTCACTTATACTGTTCACCTGGTAACATGTCCCGTGTGTATTAAACAATCAGGGGAACACACTCTCCTCACTTATACTGTTCACTTGGTAAAATGTCCCGTCCGTATTAAACCAACAGGGGAACACATTCTCCTCACTTATACTGTTCACCTGGTAACATGTCCCGTGCGTATTAAACAATCAGGGGAACTCACTCTCCTCACTTATACTGTTCACTTGGTAACATGTCCCGTGTGTATTAAACAAACAGGGGAAGACATTCTCCTCACTTATACTGTTCACCTGGTAACATGTCCCGTGTGTATTAAACAATCAGGGGAACACATTCTCCTCACTTATACTGTGCACTTGGTAACATGTCCCGTGCGTATTAAACAAACAGGGGAACACATTCTCCTCACTTATACTGTTCACCTGGAAACATGTCCCGTGTGTATTAAACAAACAGGGGAACACATTCTCCTCACTTATACTGTTCACCTGGTAACATGTCCCGTGTGCATTAAACAATCAGGGGAACACATTCTCCTCACTTATGCTGTTCACCTGGTAACATGTCCCGTGTGCATTAAACAATCAGGGAAACACATTCTCCTCACTTATACTGTTCACTTGGTAACATGTCCCGTGCGTATTAAACAATCAGGGAAACACACTCTCCTCACTTATACTATTCACCTGGTAACATGTCCTGTGTATATTAAACAATCAGGGGAACACACTCTCCTCCCTTATACTGTTCACCTGATAACATGTCCCGTGTGTATTAAACCACAAGGGGAACACACTCTCCTCACTTATACTGTTCACCTGGGAACATGTCCCGTGTATATTAAACCATCAGGGGAACACACTCTCCTCACTTATACTGTTCACCTGGTAACATGTTCCGTGTATATTAAACCATCAGGGGAACACACTCTCCTCACTTATACTGTTCACCTGGGAACATGTCCCGTGTATATTAAACCATCAGGGGAACACACTCTCCTCACTTATACTGTCCACCTGGTATCATGTTCTGTGTATATTAAACCATCAGGGGAACACACTCTCCTCACTTATACTGTTCACCTGGTAACATGCCCTGAGTATATTAAACCATCAGGGGAACACACTCTCCTCACTTATACTGTTTACCTGGAAACATGTCCCGTGTATATTAAACCATCAGGGGAACACATTCTCCTCACTTATACTGTTCACCTGGTAACATGTCCTGTGTATATTAAAACATCAGGGGAACACACTCTCCTCACTTATGCTGTTCACCTGGTAACATGTCCCGTGTGCATTAAACAATCAGGGGAACACACTCTCCTCACTTATACCATTCACCTGATAACATGTCCCGTGTGTATTAAAACATCAGGGGAACACAATCTCCTCACTTATACTGTTCACCTGGTAACATGCCCTGTGTATATTAAACCATCAGGGGAACACACTCTCCTCACTTATACTGCTAACCTGGTAACATGTCCCGTGTATATTAAACCATCAGGGGAACACACTCTCCTCACTTATACTGTTCACCTAGTCACCTGTCCCGTGTATATTAAACCATCAGGGGAACACATTCTCCTCACTTATACTGTTCACCTGGTAACATGTCCCGTGTAAATTAAACCATCAGGGGAACACACTCTCCTCACTTATACTGTTCACCTGGTAACATATCCTGTGCATATTAAACCATCAGGGGAACACACTCTCATCACTTACACTGTTCACCTGGTAAAACGTCCTGTGTGCATTAAACCATCAGGGGAACACACTCTCCTGACTTATACAGTTCACTTGGTGACATGTCCCGTGCGTATTAAACCATCAGGTGAACACACTCGCCTCACTTATACTGTTCACCTGGTAACATGTCCCGTGCGTGTTAAACCATCAGGGGAACACACTCTCCTCACTTATACTGTTCACCTGGTAACATGTTCCGTGTATATTAAACCATCAGCGGAAAACACTCTCCTCACTTATACTGTTCACCTGGTAACATGTCCCGTGCGTGTTAAACCATCAGGGGAAGACACTCTCCTCACTTATACTGTTCACCTGGTAACATGTCCCGTGAGTATTAAACAATCAGGGGAACACACTCTCCTCACTTATACTGTTCACCTGGTAACATGTCCCGTGTATATTAAAACATCAGGGGAACACACTCTCCTCAATTATACTGTTCAACTGGTAACATGTCCCGTGAATATTAAACCATCAGGGGAAAGCACTCCCTTCACTTATTCTGTTCTCCTGGTTACATGTCCCGTGTATATGAAACCATCAGGGGAACACACTCTCCTCACTTATACTGTTCAGCTGGTAACATGTCCCGTGTGCATTAAACAATCAGGGGAACACACTCTCCTCACTTATACTGTTCACCTGATAACATGTCCCGTGTGTATTAAACCACAAGGGGAACACACTCTCCTCACTTATACTGTTCACCTGGGAACATGTCCCGTGTATATTAAACCATCAGGGGAACACACTCTCCTCACTTATACTATTCATCTGGTAACATGTTCCGTGTATATTAAACCATCAGGGGAACACACTCTCCTCAAATATACTGTTCACCTGGTAACATGTACCGTGTATATTAAACCATCAGGGGAACACACTCTCCTCAATTATACATTTCACTTGGTGACATGTCCCGTGTGTATAGAACAATCAGGGGAACACACTCTTCTCACTTCTCCTGTTCACCTGGTAACATGTCCCGTGTGTATTGAACAATCAGGGGAACACACTGTCCTAACCTATACTGTTCACCTGGTAACATGTCCCGTGCGTATTAAACAATCAGGGGAACACATTCTCCTCACTTATACTGTTCACTTGGTAAAATGTTCCGTCCGTATTAAACCAACAGGGGAACACATTTTCCTCACTTATACTGTTCACCTGGAAACATGTCCCGTGTGTATGAAACAATCAGGGGAACGCACTCTCCTCACTTATACTGTTCACCTGGTAACATGTCCCGTGTGTATTAAACAATCAGGGGAACACATTCTCCTCACTTATACTGTTCACTTGGTAACATGTCCCGTGCGTATTAAACAAACAGGGGAACACATTTTCCTCACTTATACTGTTCACCTGGAAAAATGTCCCGTGTGTATTAAACAATCAGGGGAACACATTTTCCTCACTTATACTGTTCACCTGGAAATATGTCCCGTGTGTATTAAACAATCAGGGGAACACATTCTCCTCACTTATACTGTTCACCTGGAAACATGTCCCGTGCGTATTAAACAAACAGGGGAACACATTTTCCTCACTTATACTGTTCACCTGGAAACATGTCCCGTGCGTATTAAACAATCAGGGGAACACATTCTCCTCACTTCTACTGTTCACCTGGAAACATGTCCCGTGCGTATTAAACAATCAGGGGAACACACTCTCCTCACTTATACTGTTCACCTGGTAACATGTCCCGTGTATATTAAACCATCAGGGGAACACACTCTCCTCAATTATACTGTTCAACTGGTAACATGTCCCGTGAATATTAAACCATCAGGGGAAAGCACTCCCTTCACTTATTCTGTTCTCCTGGTTACATGTCCCGTGTATATGAAACCATCAGGGGAACACACTCTCCTCACTTATACTGTTCAGCTGGTAACATGTCCCGTGTGCATTAAACAATCAGGGGAACACACTCTCCTCACTTATACTGTTCACCTGATAACATGTCCCGTGTGTATTAAACCACAAGGGGAACACACTCTCCTCACTTATACTGTTCACCTGGGAACATGTCCCGTGTATATTAAACCATCAGGGGAACACACTCTCCTCACTTATACTGTTCACCTGATAACATGTCCCGTGTGTATTAAACCACAAGGGGAACACATTCTCCTCACTTATACTGTTCACTTGGTGACATGTCCCGTGTGTATTAAACAATCAGGGGAACTCACTCTCCTCACTTATACTGTTCACTTGGTAACATGTCCCGTGCGTATTAAACAAACAGGGGAACACATTCTCCTCCCTTATACTGTTCACCTGGAAACATGTCCCGTGTGTATTAAACAAACAGGGGAACACATTCTCCTCACTTATATTGTTCACCTGGTAACATGTCCCGTGTGCATTAAACAATCAGGGGAACACATTCTCCTCACTTATACTGTTCACCTGGTAACATGTCCCGTGTGCATTAAACAATCAGGGGAACACATTCTCCTCACTTATACTGTTCACTTGGTAACATGTCCCGTGCGTATTAAACAATCAGGGAAACACACTCTCCTCACTTATACTATTCACCTGGTAACATGTCCTGTGTATATTAAACAATCAGGGGAACACACTCTCCTCCCTTATACTGTTCACCTGATAACATGTCCCGTGTGTATTAAACCACAAGGGGAACACACTCTCCTCACTTATACTGTTCACCTGGGAACATGTCCCGTGTATATTAAACCATCAGGGGAACACACTCTCCTCACTTATACTGTTCACCTGGTAACATGTTCCGTGTGTATTAAACCATCAGGGGAACACACTCTCCTCACTTATACTGTTCACCTGGTAACATGTATCGTGTATATTAAACCATCAGGGCAACACACTCTCCTCAATTATACATTTCACTTGGTGACATGTCCCGTGTGTATTGAACAATCGGGGGAACACACTCTTCTCACTTATACTGTTAACCTGGTTACATGTCCCGTGTGTATTGAACAATCAGGGAAACACACTTTCCTCACTTATACTGTTCACCTGGTAACATGTCCCGTGCGTATTAAACAATCATGGGAACACATTCTCCTCACCTATACTGTTCACTTGGTAAAATGTCCCGTCCGTATTAAACCAACAGGGGAACACATTCTCCTCACTTATACTGTTCACCTGGTAACATGTCCCGTGTGTATTAAACAATCAGGGGAACGCACTCTCCTCACTTATACTGTTCACTTGGTAACATGTCCCGTGCGTATTAAACAAACAGGGGAACACATTCTCCTCACTTATACTGTTCACCTGGTAACATGTCCCGTGTGTATTAAACAATCAGGGGAACACATTCTCCTCACTTATACTGTTCACTTGGTAACATGTCCCGTGCGTATTAAACAAACAGGGGAACACATTCTCCTCACTTATACTGTTCACCTGGAAACATGTCCCGTGTGTATTGAACAATCAGGGGAACACACTCTTCTCACTTATACTGTTCACCTGGTTACATGTCCCGTGTGTATTGAACAATCAGGGAAACACACTTTCCTCACTTATACTGTTCACCTGGTAACATGTCCCGTGCGTATTAAACAATCAGGGGAACACATTCTCCTCACTTATACTGTTCACTTGGTAAAATGTCCCGTCCGTATTAAACCAACAGGGGAACACATTCTCCTCACTTATACTGTTCACCTGGTAACATGTCCCGTGTGTATTAAACAATCAGGGGAACGCACTCTCCTCACTTATACTGTTCACTTGGTAACATGTCCCGTGCGTATTAAACAAACAGGGGAACACATTCTCCTCACTTATACTGTTCACCTGGTAACATGTCCCGTGTGTATTAAACAATCAGGGGAACACATTCTCCTCACTTATACTGTTCACTTGGTAACATGTCCCGTGCGTATTAAACAGACAGGGGAACACATTCTCCTCACTTATACTGTTCACCTGGAAACATGTCCCGTGTGTATTAAACAAACAGGGGAACACATTCTCCTCACTTATACTGTTCACCTGGTAATAAGTCCCGTGTGCATTAAACAATCAGGGGAACACATTCTCCTCACTTATACTGTTCACCTGGTAACATGTCCCGTGCGTATTAAACAATCAGGGAAACACACTCTCCTCACTTATACTATTCACCTGGTAACATGTCCTGTGTATATTAAACAATCAGGGGAACACACTCTCCTCCCTTATACTGTTCACCTGATAACATGTCCCGTGTGTATTAAACCACAAGGGGAACACACTCTCCTCACTTATACTGTTCACCTGGGAACATGTCCCGTGTATATTAAACCATCAGGGGAACACACTCTCCTCACTTATACTGTTCACCTGATAACATGTTCCGTGTATATTAGACCATCAGGGGAACACACTCTCCTCACTTATACTGTTCACCTGGTAACATGTATCGTGTATATTAAACCATCAGGGCAACACACTCTCCTCAATTATACATTTCACTTGGTGACATGTCCCGTGTGTATTGAACAATCAGGGGAACACACTCTTCTCACTTATACTGTTCACCTGGTAACATGTCCCGTGTGTATTGAACAATCAGGGAAAAACACTCTCCTCACTTATACTGTTCACCTGGTAACATGTCCCGTGCGTATTAAACAATCAGGGAAACACACTCTCCTCACTTATACTATTCACCTGGTAACATGTCCTGTGTATATTAAACAATCAGGGGAACACACTCTCCTCCCTTATACTGTTCACCTGATAACATGTCCCGTGTGTATTAAACCACAAGGGGAACACACTCTCCTCACTTATACTGTTCACCTGGGAACATGTCCCGTGTATATTAAACCATCAGGGGAACACACTCTCCTCACTTATACTGTTCACCTGGTAACATGTTCCGTGTATATTAAACCATCAGGGGAACACACTCTCCTCACTTATACTGTTCACCTGGTAACATGTATCGTGTATATTAAACCATCAGGGCAACACACTCTCCTCAATTATACATTTCACTTGGTGACATGTCCCGTGTGTATTGAACAATCAGGGGAACACACTCTTCTCACTTATACTGTTCACCTGGTAACATGTCCCGTGCGTATTAAACAATCAGGGGAACACATTCTCCTCACTTATACTGTTCACTTGGTAAAATGTCCCATCCGTATTAAACCAACAGGGGAACACATTCTCCTCACTTATACTGTTCACCTGGTAACATGTCCCGTGTGTATTAAACAATCAGGGGAACGCACTCTCCTCACTTATACTGTTCACTTGGTAACATGTCCCGTGCGTATTAAACAAACAGGGGAACACATTCTCCTCACTTATACTGTTCACCTGGTAACATGTCCCGTGTGTATTAAACAATCAGGGGAACACATTCTCCTCACTTATACTGTTCACTTGGTAACATGTCCCGTGCGTATTAAACAAACAGGGGAACACATTTTCCTCACTTATACTGTTCACCTGGAAACATGTCCCGTGTGTATTAAACAATCAGGGGAACGCACTCTCCTCACTTATACTGTTCACTTGGTAACATGTCCCGTGCGTATTAAACAAACAGGGGAACACACTCTCCTCACTTATACTGTTCACCTGGTAACATGTCCCGTGCGTATTAAACCATCAGGTGAACACACTCGCCTCACTTATACTGTTCATCTGGTAACATGTCCCGTGTATATTAAACCATCAGGGGAACACACTGTCCTCACTTATACTGTTCCCCTGGAAACATGTCCCGTGTATATTAAACCATCAGGGGAACACATTCTCCTCACTTATACTGTTCACCTGGTAACATGTCCCGTGTATATTAAACCATCAGGGGAACACACTCTCCTCACTTATACTGTTCACCTGGTAACATGTCCTGTGTGCATTAAACCATCAGGGGAACACACTCTCCTCACTTATACTGTTCATCTGGTAACATGTCCCGTCAGTATTAAACCATCAGGGGAACACAATCTCCTCACTTATACTGTTCACCTGGTAACATGTCCTTTGCATATTTAACCATCAGGGGAAAACATTCTGCTCACTTCTACTGTTCACCTGGTGACATGTCCCGTGTATATTAAACCATCAGGGGAACACACTCTCCTCACTTATACTGTTCACCTGGTAACATGTCCCGTGTATATGAAACCATCAGGGGAACACACTCTCCTCACTTATACTGTTCAGCTGGTAACATGTCCCGTGTGCATTAAACAATCAGGGGAACACACTATCCTCACTTATACTGTTCACCTGATAACATGTCCCGTGTGTATTAAACAATCAGGGGAACGCACTCTCCTCACTTATACTGTTCACTTGGTAACATGTCCCGTGCGTATTAAACAAACAGGGGAACACACTCTCCTCACTTATACTGTTCACCTGGTAACATGTCCCGTGCGTATTAAACCATCAGGTGAACACACTCGCCTCACTTATACTGTTCATCTGGTAACATGTCCCGTGTATATTAAACCATCAGGGGAACACACTGTCCTCACTTATACTGTTCCCCTGGAAACATGTCCCGTGTATATTAAACCATCAGGGGAACACATTCTCCTCACTTATACTGTTCACCTGGTAACATGTCCCGTGTATATTAAACCATCAGGGGAACACACTCTCCTCACTTATACTGTTCACCTGGTAACATGTCCTGTGTGCATTAAACCATCAGGGGAACACACTCTCCTCACTTATACTGTTCATCTGGTAACATGTCCCGTCAGTATTAAACCATCAGGGGAACACAATCTCCTCACTTATACTGTTCACCTGGTAACATGTCCTTTGCATATTTAACCATCAGGGGAAAACATTCTGCTCACTTCTACTGTTCACCTGGTGACATGTCCCGTGTATATTAAACCATCAGGGGAACACACTCTCCTCACTTATACTGTTCACCTGGTAACATGTCCCGTGTATATGAAACCATCAGGGGAACACACTCTCCTCACTTATACTGTTCAGCTGGTAACATGTCCCGTGTGCATTAAACAATCAGGGGAACACACTATCCTCACTTATACTGTTCACTTGGTAACATGTCCCGTGCGTATTAAACAAACAGGGGAACACACTCTCCTCACTTATACTGTTCACCTGGTAACATGTCCCGTGCGTATTAAACCATCAGGTGAACACACTCGCCTCACTTATACTGTTCATCTGGTAACATGTCCCGTGTATATTAAACCATCAGGGGAACACACTGTCCTCACTTATACTGTTCCCCTGGAAACATGTCCCGTGTATATTAAACCATCAGGGGAACACATTCTCCTCACTTATACTGTTCACCTGGTAACATGTCCCGTGTATATTAAACCATCAGGGGAACACACTCTCCTCACTTATACTGTTCACCTGGTAACATGTCCTGTGTGCATTAAACCATCAGGGGAACACACTCTCCTCACTTATACTGTTCATCTGGTAACATGTCCCGTCAGTATTAAACCATCAGGGGAACACAATCTCCTCACTTATACTGTTCACCTGGTAACATGTCCTTTGCATATTTAACCATCAGGGGAAAACATTCTGCTCACTTCTACTGTTCACCTGGTGACATGTCCCGTGTATATTAAACCATCAGGGGAACACACTCTCCTCACTTATACTGTTCACCTGGTAACATGTCCCGTGTATATGAAACCATCAGGGGAACACACTCTCCTCACTTATACTGTTCAGCTGGTAACATGTCCCGTGTGCATTAAACAATCAGGGGAACACACTATCCTCACTTATACTGTTCACCTGATAACATGTCCCGTGTGTATTAAACCATAAGGGGAACACACTCTCCTCACTTATACTGTTCACCTGGTAACATGTCCCGTCAGTATTAAACAAACAGGGGAACACATTCTTCTCACTTATACTGTTCACCTGGTAACATGTCCCATGTGTATTAAACAATCAGGGGAACACATTCTCCTCACTTATACTGTTCACCTGGTAACATGTCCCGTCAGTATTGAACAAACAGGGGAACTCATTCTTCTCACTTATACTGTTCACCTGGTGACATGTCCTGTCAGTATTAAACAATCAGGGGAACACACTCTCCTCACTTATACTGTTCACCTGGTAACATGTCCTGTGTGTATTAAACCATCAGGGGAACACAATCTCCTCACTTATACTGTTCCCCTGGTAACATGTCCTGTGTATATTAAACCATCAGGGGAACTCACTCTCCTCACTTATACTGTTCACCTGGTAACATGTCCCGTGTATATTAAACCATCAGGGGAACTCACTCTCCTCACTTATACTGTTCATCTGGTAACATGTCCAGTGAATATTAAACCATCAGGGGAACACACTCTCCTCACTTATACTGTTCACCTGGTAACATGTCCAGTGAATATTAAACCATCAGGGGAACACATTCTCCTCACTTAAACTGTTCATCTGGTAACATGTCCAGTGAATATTAAACCATCAGGGGAACACACTCTCATCACTTATACTGTTCGTCTGGTAACATGTCCCGTGCATATTAAACCATCAGGGGAACACACTCTCCTCACTTATACTGTTCACCTGGTAACATGTCCAGTGAATATTAAACCATCAGTGGAACACATTCTCCTCACTTATACTGTTCATCTGGTAACATGTCCAGTGAATATTAAACCATCAGGGGAACACACAATCATCACTTATACTGTTCATCTGGTAACATGTCCCGTGCATATTAAACCATCAGGGGAACACATTCTCCTCACTTATACTGCTCACCTGGTAACATTTCCTGTGAATATTAAACCAACAAGGGAACACACTCTCCTCACTGATACTGTTCACCTGGTAACATGTCCAGTGAATATTAAACCATCAGGGGAACACATTCTCCTCACTTATACTGTTCACCTGGTAACATGTCCTGTATGTATTAAACAATCAGGGGAACACACTCTCCTCATTTATACTGTTCATCTCGTAACATGTCCAGTGAATATTAAACCATCAGGGGAACACATTCTACTCACTTATCCTGTTCACCTGGTGACATGTCCCGTGCATATTAAAGCATCAGGGGAACACACTCTCCTCACTTATACTGTTCATCTGGTAACATGTCCAGTGAATATTAAACCATCAGGGGAACACATTCTACTCACTTATCCTGTTCACCTGGTGACATGTCCCGTGTGTATTAAACCATCAGGGGAACACACTCTCCTCACTTATACTGTTCACCTGGTAACATGTCCCGTGCATATTAAACCATCAGGGGAACAGTCTCTCCTCACTTATACTGTTCAGCTGGTAACATATCCTGTGTGTATTAAACCATCAGGGGAACACACTCTCCTCACTTACACTGTTCATCTGGTAACATGTCCCGTCAGTATTAAACCATCAGGGGAACACACTCTCCTCACTTATACAGTTCACCTGGTAACATGTCCCGTGAATATTAAACCATCAGGGGAACACACTCTCCTCACTTAGACTTATCTCTTGGTAACATATCCCGTGTATATTAAACCATCAGGAGAACACACTCTCCTCACTTACACTGTTCACTTGGAAACATGTCCCGTGAATATTAAACCATCAGGGGAAAGCACTCTCCTCACTTAGACTTTTCTCCTGGTAACATGTCCCGTGCGTATTAAACCATCAGGGGAACACACTCTCCTCACTTATACTGTTCATCTGGTAACATGTCCCGTCAGTATTAAACCATCAGGGGAACACACTCTCCTCACTTATACAGTTCACCTGGTAACATGTCCCGTGAATATTAAACCATCAGGGGAACACACTCTCCTCACTTAGACTTATCTCTTGGTAACATATCCCGTGTATATTAAACCATCAGGAGAACACACTCTCCTCACTTACACTGTTCACTTGGAAACATGTCCCGCGAATATTAAACCATCAGGGGAAAGCACTCTCCTCACTTAGACTTTTCTCCTGGTAACATGTCCCGTGCGTATTAAACCATCAGGGGAACACACTCTCCTCACTTATACTGTTCATCTGGTAACATGTCCCGTCAGTATTAAACCATCAGTGGAACACACTCTCCTCACTTATACTGGTCACTTGATGAAATGTCCCGTGTATATTAAACCATCAGGGGAACACACTCTCCTCACTTATACTGTTCACCGAGTCACCTGTCCCGTGTATATTAAACCATCAGGGGAACACATTATCCTCACTTATACTGTTCACCTGGTAACATGTCCTGTGTATATTAAACCATCAGGGGAACACATTCTCCTCACTTATACTGTTCACCTGGTAACATGTCCCGTGTATATTAAACCATCAGGGGAACACAATCTCCTCACTTATACTGTTCACCTGGTGACATGTCCCGTGTATATTAAACAATCATGGGAACAGACTCTCCTCACTTATACTGTTCACCTGGTAACATGTCCCGTGTATATTAAACCATCAGGGGAACACATTCTCCTCACTTATACTGTTCACCTGCTAACATGTCCTTTGCATATTTAACCATCAGGGTAAAACATTCTGCTCACTTATACTGTTCACCTGGTGACAAGTCCCCTGTGTATTAAACAATCAGGGGAACACACTCTCCTCACTTACACTGTTCACCTGGTAAAATGTCCTGTGTGCATTAAACCATCAGGGGAACACACTCTCCTGACTTATACAGTTCACCTGGTAACATGTCCCGTGCGTATTAAACCATCAGGTGAACACACTCGACTCATTTATACTGTTCATCTGGTAACATGTCCCGTGTATATTAAACCATCAGGGGAACACACTCTCCTCACTTATACTGTTCACCTGGTGACATGTCCCGTGTATATTAAACAATCATGGGAACAGACTCTCCTCACTTATACTGTTCACCTGGTAACATGTCCCGTGTATATTAAACCATCAGGGGAACACATTCTCCTCACTGATACTGTTCACCTGGTAACATGTCCTGTGTGCATTAAACCATCAGGGGAACACACTCTCCTCACTTATACTGTTCACCTGCTAACATGTCCTTTGCATATTTAACCATCAGGGTAAAACATTCTGCTCACTTATACTGTTCACCTGGTGACAAGTCCCCTGTGTATTAAACAATCAGGGGAACACACTCTCCTCACTTATACTGTACATCTGGTAACATGTCCTGTGTATATTAAACCATCAGGGGAACACATTCTCCTCACTGATACTGTTCACCTGGTAACATGTCCTGTGTGCATTAAACCATCAGGGGAACACACTCTCCTCACTTATACTGTTCACCTGCTAACATGTCCTTTGCATATTTAACCATCAGGGTAAAACATTCTGCTCACTTATACTGTTCACCTGGTGACAAGTCCCCTGTGTATTAAACAATCAGGGGAACACACTCTCCTCACTTATACTGTACACCTGGTAACATGTCCCGTCAGTATTAAACCATCAGGGGAACACACTCTCCTCACTTATACTGTTCACCTGGTGACATGTCCTTTGCATATTTAACCATCAGGGGATAACATTCTGCTCACTTATACTGTTCACCTGGTGACATGTCCCGTGTGTATTAAACAATCAGGGGAACACACTCTCCTCACTTATACTGTTCACCTGGTAACATGTCCCGTGTGTATTAAACAATCAGGGGAACACACTCTCCTCACTTATACTGTTCACCTGGTAACATGTCCTGTGTATATTAAACCATCAGGGGAACACACTCTCCTCACTTATACTGTTCACCTGGTGCCATGTCCCGGGTATATTAATCAATCAGGGGAAAACACTCTCCTCACTTATACTGTTCACCTGGTAACATGTCTCGTGCGTGTTAAACCATCAGGGGAACACACTCTCCTCACTTATACTGTTCAGCTGATAACATGTCCCGTGTGTATTAAACCATCAGGGAAACACACTCTCCTCACTTATACTGTTCACCTGATAACATGTCCCGTGTGTATTAAACAATCAGGGAAACACACTCTCCTCACTTATACTGTTCACCTGATAACATGTCCCGTGTGTATTAAACCATAAGGGGAACACACTCTCCTCACTTATACTGTTCACCTGGGAACATGTCCCGTGTATATTAAACCATCAGGGGAACACACTCTCCTCACTTATACTGTCCACCTGGTATCATGTTCTGTGTATATTAAACCATCAGGGGAACACAATCTCCACACTTATACTGTTCACCTGGTAACATGCCCTGTGTATATTAAACCATCAGGGGAACACACTCTCCTCACTTATACTGTTTACCTGGAAACATGTCCCGTGTATATTAAACCATCAGGGGAACACATTCTCCTCACTTATACTGTTCACCTGGTAACATTTTCCGTGTGTATTAAATCATCAGGGGAATACAATCTCCTCACTTACACTGTTCACCTGGTAACATGTCCTGTGTATATTAAAACATCAGGGGAACACACTCTCCTCACTTATACTGTTCACCTGGTAACATGCCCTGTGTATATTAAACCGTCAGGGGAACACACTCTCCTCACTTATACTGCTAACCTGGTAACATGTCCCGTGTATATTAAACCATCAGGGGAACACACTCTCCTCACTTATAATGTTCACCTAGTCACCTGTCCCGTGTATATTAAACCATCAGGGGAACACATTCTCCTCACTTATACTGTTCACCTGGTAACATGTCCCGTGTAAATTAAACCATTAGGGGAACACACTCTCCTCACTTATACTGTTCACCTGGTAACATATCCTGTGCATATTAAACCATCAGGGGAACACACTCTCATCACTTACACTGTTCACCTGGTAAAATGTCCTGTGTGCATTAAACCATCAGGGGAACACACTCTCCTGACTTATACAGTTCACTTGGTGACATGTCCCGTGCGTATTAAACCATCAGGTGAACACACTCGCCTCACTTATACTGTTCACCTGGTAACATGTCCCGTGCGTGTTAAACCATCAGGGGAAAACACTCTCCTCACTTATACTGTTCACCTGGTAACATGTCCCGTGCGTGTTAAACCATCAGGGGAACACACTCTCCTCACTTATACTGTTCAGCTGGTAACATGTCCCGTGAGTATTAAACAATCAGGGGAACACACTCTCCTCACTTATACTGTTCACCTGGTAACATGTCCCGTGTATATTAAACCATCAGGGGAACACACTCTCCCCAATTATACTGTTCAACTGGTAACATGTCCCGTGAATATTAAACCATCAGGAGAAAGCACTCCCTTCACTTATTCTGTTGTCCTGGTTACATGTCCCGTGAATATGAAACCATCAGGGGAACACACTCTCCTCACTTATACTGTTCACCTGATAACATGTCCCGTGTGTATTAAACCACAAGGGGATCACACTCTCCTCACTTATACTGTTCACCTGGGAACATGTCCCGTGTATATTAAACCATCAGGGGAACACACTCTCCTCACTTATACTGTTCACCTGGTAACATGTACCGTGTATATTAAACCATCAGGGGAACACACTCTCCTCAATTATACATTTCACTTGGTGACATGTCCCGTTTGTATTGAACAATCAGGGGAACACACTGTCCTCACCTATACTGTTCACCTGGTAACATGTACCGTGTATATTAAACCATCAGGGGAACACACTCTCCTCAATTATACATTTCAATTGGTGACATGTCCCGTGTGTATTGAACAATCAGGGGAACACACTCTTCTCACTTATACTGTTCACCTGGTAACATGTCCCGTGTGTACTGAACAATCAGGGGAACACACAGTCCTCACCTATACTGTTCACCTGGTAACATGTCCCGTGCGTATTAAACAATCAGGGGAACACATTCTCCTCACTTATACTGTTCACTTGGTAAAATGTCCCGTCCGTATTAAACCAACAGGGGAACACATTCTCCTCACTTATACTGTTCACCTGGTAACATGTCCAGTGTATATTAAACAATCAGGGGAACTCACTCTCCTCACTTATACTGTTCACTTGGTAACATGTCCCGTGCGTATTAAACAAACAGGGGAACACATTCTCCTCACTTATACTGTTCACCTGGAAACATGTCCCGTGTGTATTAAACAAACAGGGGAACACATTCTCCTCACTTATACTGTTCACCTGGTAACATGTAACGTGTATATTAAACCATCAGGGGAACACACTCTCCTCACTTATACTGTTCACCTGGTAACATGTAACGTGTATATTAAACCATCAGGGGAACACACTCTCCTCAATTATACATTTCACTTGATCACATTTCCCGTGTGTATTGAACAATCAGGGGAACACATTCTCCTCACTTATACTGTTCACCTGGTAACATGTCCCGTGTGTATTAAACAAACAGGGGAACTCATTCTTCTCACTTATACTGTTCACCTGGTAACATGTCCCGTGTGTATTAAACAATCAGG
This sequence comes from Heterodontus francisci, assembly GCF_036365525.1. Lineage (NCBI taxonomy): Eukaryota > Metazoa > Chordata > Chondrichthyes > Heterodontiformes > Heterodontidae > Heterodontus > Heterodontus francisci. The sequence goes on from NW_027141546.1 coordinate 144,756, forward strand.
GGAACACATTCTCCTCACTTATACTGTTCCCCTGGTGACATGTCCTGTCAGTATTAAACAATCAGGGGAACACACTCTCCTCACTTATACTGTTCACCTGGTAACATGTCCTGTGTGTATTAAACCATCAGGGGAACACAATCTCCTCACTTATACTGTTCACCTGGTAACATGCCCTCTGTATATTAAACCATCAGGGGAACACACTCTCCTCACATATACTGTTTACCTGGTAACATCTCCCGTGTATATTAAACCATCAGGGGAACACACTCTCCTCACTTATACTGTTCACCTAGTCACATGTCACGTGTATATTAAACCATCAGGGGAACACACTCGCCTCACTTATACTGTTCACCTGGTAACATGTCCCATGACTATTGAACAATCAGGGGAACACACTCTCCTCACTTATACTGTTCACCTGGTAACATGTCCCGTGCGTATTAAACAATCAGGGGAACACACTCTCCTCACTTATACTGTTCACTTGGCAAAATGTCCCGTGCGTATTAAACCAACAGGGGAACACATTCTCCTCACTTATACTGTTCACCTGGTAAAATGTCCCGTGCGTATTAAACCAACAGGGGAACACATTCTCCTCACTTACACTGTTCACCTGGTAACATGTCCCGTGTGTATTAAACAATCAGGGGAACGCACTCTCCTCACTTAAAATGTTCATTTGGTAACATGTCCCGTGTGTATTAAACAATCAGAGGAACGCACTCTCCTCACTTATACTGTTCACTTGGCAACATGTCCAGTGCGTATTAAACAAACAGGGGAACACATTCTCCTCACTTATACTGTTCACCTGGAAACATGTCCCGTGTGTATTAAACAAACAGGGGAACACATTCTCCTCACTTATACTGTTCACCTGGTAACATGTCCCGTGCGTACTAAACAATCAGGGGAACACATTCTCCTCACTTATACTGTTCGCCTGGTTACATGTCCCGTGTGTATTAAACAATCAGGGGAACACATTCTCCTCACTTATACCGTTCACCTGATAACATGTCCCGTGTGTATTACACCATCAGGGGAACACAATCTCCTCACTTATACTGTTCACCTGGTAACATGCCCCGTGTATATTAAACCATCAGGGGAACACACTCTCCTCACTTATACTGTTCACCTGGTAACATATCCCGTGCATATTAAACCATCAGGGGAACACACTCTCCTCACTTACACTGTTCACCTGGTAAAATGTCTTGTGTGCATTAAACCATCAGGGGAACACACTCTCCTCACTTATACAGTTCACTTGGTGACATGTCCCGTGCGTATTAAACAATCAGGGGAACACACTCTCCTCACTTATACTGTTCACCTGGTGACATGTCCCGTGTGTATTAAAGAATCAGGGGAACACACTCTCCTCACTTCTACTGTTCTCCTGGTAACATGTCCCGTGTATATGAAACCATCAGGGGAACACATTCTCCTCACTTCTCCTGTTCACCTGGTAACATGTCCCTTGTGTATTAAACAATCAGGGGAACACACTCTCCTCACTTATACTGTTCAGCTGGTAACATGTCCCGTGTGCATTAAACAATCAGGGAAACACACTCTCCTCACTTATACTGTTCACCTGATAACATGTCCCGTGTGTATTAAACCATAAGGGGAACACACTCTCCTCACTTATACTGTTCACCTGGTAATATGCCCAGTGTATATTAAACCATCAGGGGAACACACTCTCCTCACTTATACTGTTCACCTGGGAACATGTCCCGTATATATTAAACCATCAGGGGGACACACTCTCCTCACTTATACTTTCCACCTGGTATCATGTTCTGTGTATATTAAACCATCAGGGGAACACAATCTCCACACTTATACTGTTCACCTGGTAACATGCCCAGTGTATATTAAACCATCAGGGGAACACATTCTCCTCACTTATACTGTTCACCTGGTAACATTTTCCGTGTGCATTAAATCATCGGGGGAATACAATCTCCTCACTTATACTGTTCACCTGGTAACATGTCCTGTGTATATTAAAACATCAGGGGAACACACTCTCCTCACTTATGCTGTTCACCTGGTAACATGTCCCGTGTGCATTAAACAATCAGGGGAACACACTCTCCTCACTTATACCATTCACCTGATAACAAGTCCCGTGTGCATTAAAACATCAGGGGAACACAATCTCCTCACTTATACTGCTAACCTGGTAACATTTCCCGTGTATATTAAACCATCAGGGGAACACACTCTCCTCACTTATACTGTTCACCTAGTCACCTGTCCCGTGTATATTAAACCATCAGGGGAACACATTCTCCTCACTTATACTGTTCACCTGGTAACATGTCCCGTGTAAATTAAACCATCAGGGGAACACACTCTACTCACTTATACTGTTCACCTGGTAACATATCCTGTGCATATTAAACCATCAGGGGAACACACTCTCATCACTTACACTGTTCACCTTGTAAAATGTCCTGTGTGCATTAAACCATCAGGTGAACACACTCGCCTCACTTATACTGTTCACCTGGTAACATGTCCCGTGCGTGTTAAACCATCAGGGGAACACACTCTCCTCACTTATACTGTTCGCCTGGTAACATGTCCCGTGCGTGTTAAACCATCAGGGGAACACACTCTCCTCACTTATACTGTTCAGCTGGTAACATGTCCCGTGAGTATTAAACAATCAGGGGAACACACTCCCCTCACTTATACTGTTCACCTGGTAACATGTCCCGTGTATATTAAACCATCAGGGGAACACACTCTCCTCAATTATACTGTTCATCTGCTAACATGTCCCGTGAATATTAAACCATCAGGGGAAAGCACTCCCTTCACTTATTCTGTTCTCCTGGTTACATGTCCCGTGTATATGAAACCATCAGGGGAACACACTCTCCTCACTTATACTGTTCAGCTGGTAACATGTCCCGTGTGCATTAAACAATCAGGGGAACACACTCTCCTCACTTATAATGTTCACCTGATATCATGTCCCGTGTGTATTAAACCACAAGGGGAACACACTCTCCTCACTTATACTGTTCACCTGGGAACATGTCCCGTGTATATTAAACCATCAGGGGAACACACTCTCCTCACTTATACTATTCATCTGGTAGCATGTTCCGTGTATATTAAACCATCAGGGGAACACACTCTCCTCACTTATACTGTTCACCTGGTAACATGTACCGTGTATATTAAACCATCAGTGGAACACACTCTCCTCAATTATACATTTCACTTGGTGACATGTCCCGTGTGTATTGAACAATCAGGGGAACACACTGTCCTCACCTATACTGTTCACCTGGTAACATGTCCCGTGAATATTAAACCATCAGGGGAAAGCACTCCCTTCACTTATTCTGTTCTCCTGGTTACATGTCCCGTGTATATGAAACCATCAGGGGAACACACTCTCCTCACTTATACTGTTCAGCTGGTAACATGTCCCGTGTGCATTAAACCATCAGGGGAACACACTCTCCTCAATTATACATTTCACTTGGTGACATGTCCCGTGCGTATTAAACAATCAGGGGAACACATTCTCCTCACTTATACTGTTCAGTTGGTAAAATGTCCCGTCCGTATTAAACCAACAGGGGAACACATTCTCCTCACTTATACTGTTCACCTGGTAACATGTCCTGTGTGCATTAAACCATAAGGGGAATACACTCTCCTCACTTATACTGTTCATCTGGTAACATGTCCCGTCAGTATTAAACCATCAGGGGAACACACTCTCCTCACTTATACTGTTCACCTGGTAACATGTCCTTTGCATATTTAACCATCAGGGGAAAACATTCTGCTCACTTCTACTGTTCACCTGGTGACATGTCCCGTGTATATTAAACCATCAGGGGAACACACTCTCCTCACTTATACTGTTCACCTGGTAACATGTCCCGTGTATATGAAACCATCAGGGGAACACACTCTCCTCACTTATACTGTTCAGCTGGTAACATGTCCCGTGTGCATTAAACAATCAGGGGAACACACTATCCTCACTTATACTGTTCACCTGGTAACATGTCCCGTGTGTATTAAACCATAAGGGGAACACACTCTCCTCACTTATACTGTTCACCTGGAAACATGTCCCGTGTATATTAAACCATCAGGGGAACACACTCTCCTCACTTATACTGTTCACCTGGTAACATGTTTCGTGTATATTAAACCATCAGGGGAACACACTCTCCTCACTTATACTGTTCACCTGGTAACATGTACCGTGTATATTAAACCATCAGTGGAACACACTCTCCTCAATTATACATTTCACTTGATGACATGTCTCGTGTGTATTAAACAATCAGGGGAACACATTCTCCTCACTTATACTGTTCACCTGGTAACATGTCCCGTGTGTATTAAACAAACAGGGGAACTCATTCTTCTCACTTATACTGTTCACCTGGTAACATGTCCCGTGTGTATTAAACAATCAGGGGAACCCATTCTCCTCATTTATACTGTTCCCCTGGTGACATGTCCTGTCAGTATTAAACAATCAGGGGAACACAATCTCCTCACTTATACTGTTCACCTGGTAACATGCCCTCTGTGTATTAAACCATCAGGGGAATACACTCTCCTCACATATACTGTTTACCTGGTAACATGTCCCGTGTGTATTAAACCATCAGGGGAACACACTCGCCTCACTTATACTGTTCACCTGGTAACATGTCCCATGACTATTGAACAATCAGGGGAACACACTCTCCTCACTTATACTGTTCACCTGGTAACATGTCCCGTGCGTATTAAACAATCAGGGGAACACATTCTCCTCACTTATACTGTTCACTTGGTAAAATGTCTCGTGCGTATTAAACCAACAGGGGAACACATTCTCCTCAATTATACTGTTCACCTGGTAACATGTCCCGTGTGTATTAAACAATCAGGGAAACGCACTCTCCTCACTTATACTGTTCACTTGGTAACATGTCCCGTGTGTATTAAACAATCAGGGGAACACATTCTCCTCACTTATACTGTTCACTTGGCAACATGTCCAGTGCGTATTAAACAAACAGGGGAACACATTCTCCTCACTTATACTGTTCACCTGGAAACATGTCCCGTGTGTATTAAACAAACAGGGGAACGCATTCTCCTCACTTATACTGTTCACCTGGTAACATGTCCCGTGTGTATTAAACAATCAGGGGAACACATTCTCCTCACTTATACTGTTCACTTGGTAACATGTCCTGTGCGTATTAAACAAACAGGGGAACACATTCTCCTCACTTCTACTGTTCACCTGCTAACATGTCCCGTGCGTATTAAACAATCAGGGGAACACACTCTCCTCACTTATACTGTTCACCTGGTAACATGTCCCATGTGTATTAAACAATCAGGGGAACACACTCTCCTCACTTATACTGTTCACCTGGTAACATGCCCAGTGTATATTAAACCATCAGGGGAACACACTCTCCTCACTTATACTGTTTACCTGGTAACATGTCCCTTGTATATTAAACCATCAGGGGAACACACTCTCCTCACTTATACTGTTCACCTAGTCACATGTCCCGTGCATATTAAACAATCTGGGGAACACACTCTCCTCACTTATTCTGTTCACCTGGTAACATGTCCCGTGTATATTAAACCATCAGGGGAACACACTCTCCTCACTTATACTGTTCACCTGGTAACATATCCCGTGTATATTAAACCATCAGGGGAACACACTCTCCTCACTTACACTGTTCACCTGGTAAAATGTCTTGTGTGCATTAAACCATCAGGGGAACACACTCTCCTCACTTATACAGTTCACTTGGTGACATGTCCCGTGCGTATTAAACCATCAGGTGAACACACTCGCCTCACTTACACTGTTCATCTGGTAACATGTCCCGTGTATATTATACCATCAGGGGAACACACTCTCCTCACTTATACTGTTCACCTGGTAACATGTCCCGTGTATATTAAACCATCAGGGGAACACATTCTCCTCACTTATACTGTTCACCTGGTAACATGTCCCGTGTATATTAAACCATCAGGGGAACACATTCTCCTCACTTATACTGTTCACCTGGTAACATGTCCCGTGTATATTAAACCATCAGGGGAACACATTCTCCTCACTTATACTGTTCACCTGGTAACATGTCCCGTGTATATTAAACCATCAGGGGAACACATTCTCCTCACTTATACTGTTCCCCTGGTGACATGTCCTGTCAGTATTAAACAATCAGGGGAACACAATCTCCTCACTTATACTGTTCACCGGGTAACATGTCCTGTGTGTATTAAAACATCAGGGGAACACACTCTCCTCACTTGTACTGTTCACCTGGTAACATGTCCAGTGTGTATTAAACCATCAGGGGAACACAATCTCCTCACTTATACTGTTCACCTGGTAACATGTCCCGTGAATATTAAACAATCAAGGGAACACATTCTCCTCACTTAGACTGTTCACCTGGTAACATGTCCCGTGTATATTAAACAATCAGGGGAACGCACTCTCCTCACTTATACTGTTCACTTGTTAACATGTCCCGTGTATATTAAACAATCAGGGGAACACACTCTCCTCACTTATACTGTTCACCTGGTAACATGCCCTCTGTATATTAAATCATCAGGGGAACACACTCTCCTCACATATACTGTTTACCTGGTAACATGTCCCGTGTATATTAAACCATCAGGGGAACACACTCGCCTCACTTATACTGTTCACCTGGTAACATGTCCCGTGAATATTAAACCATCAGGGGAACACATTCTCCTCACTTATACTGTTCACCTGGTAACATGTCCCGTGCGTATTAAACAATCAGGGGAACACATTCTCCTCACTTATACTGTTCACCTGGTAACATGTCCCGTGAATATTAAACAATCAAGGGAACACATTCTCCTCACTTAGACTGTTCACCTGGTAACATGTCCCGTGTATATTAAACAATCAGGGGAACGCACTCTCCTCACTTATACTGTTCACTTGTTAACATGTCCCGTGTATATTAAACAATCAGGGGAACACACTCTCCTCACTTATACTGTTCACCTGGAAACATGTCCCGTGTGTATTAAACAAACAGGGGAACACATTCTCCTCACTTATACTGTTCACCTGGTAACATGTCCCGTGTGTATTAAACAATCAGGGGAACACATTCACCTCACTTATACTGTTCACTTGGTAAAATGTCCCGTGTATATTAAACAATCAGGGGAACACACTCTCCTCACTTATACTGTTCACCTGGTAACATGTCCCGTGTGTATTAAACAAACAGGGGAACACACTCTCCTCACTTATACTGTTCACTTGGTAACATGTCCCGTGTATATTAAACAATCAGGGGAACACACTCTCCTCACTTATACTGTTCACCTGGTAACATGTCCCGTGTGTATTAAACAAACAGGGGAACACACTCTCCTCACTTATACTGTTCACCTGGAAACATGTCCCGTGTGTATTAATCAAACAGGGGAACACATTCTCCTCACTTATACTGTTCACCTGGTAACATGTCCCGTGTGTATTAAACAATCAGGGGAACACATTCTCCTCACTTATACTGTTCACTTGGTAACATGTCCCGTGCGTATTAAACCAACAGGGGAACACATTCTCCTCACTTATACTGTTCACATGGTAACATGTCCCGTGTGTATTAAACAAACAGGGGAACACATTCTTCTCACTTATACTGTTCACCTGGTAACATGTCCCGTGTGTATTAAACAATCAGGGGAACAGACTCTCCTCACTTATACTGTTCACCTGGTAACATGCCCTGTGTATATTAAACCATCAGGGGAACACACTCTCCTCACATATACTGTTTACCTGGTAACATGTCCCGTGTATATTAAACCATCAGGGGAACACACTCTCCTCACTTATACTGTTCACCTAGTCACATGTCACGTGTATATTAAACCATCAGGGGAACACACTCGCCTCACTTATACTGTTCATCTGGTAACATGTCCCGTGTATATTAAACCATCAGGGGAACACACTCTCCTCACTTATACTGTTCACCTGGTAACATGTCCTGTGTGCATTAAACCATCAGGGGAACACACTCTCCTCACTTATACTGTTCATCTGGTAACATGTCCCGTCAGTATTAAACCATCAGGGGAACACACTCTCCTCACTTATACTGTTCACCTGGTAACATGTCCTTTGCATATTTAACCATCAGGGGAAAGCAATCTGCTCACTTCTACTGTTCACCTGGTGACATGTCCCGTGTGTATTAAACCAGCAGGGGAACACACTCTCCTCACTTATACTGTTCACCTGGTAACATGTCCCGTGTATATTAAACCATCAGGGGAACACACTCTCCTCAATTATACATTTCACTTGGTGACATCTCCCGTGTGTATTGAACAATCAGGGGAACACACTCTCCTCACTTATACTGTTCAACTGGTAACATGTCCCGTGTGTATTAAACCATCAGGGGAACACACTCTCCTCACTTATACTGTTCACCTGGTAACATGTCCCGTGGATATTAAACCATCAGGGGAACACACTCTCCTCACTTATACTGTTCACCTGGTAACATGTCCCGTGTATATTAAACCATCAGGGGAACACACTCTCCTCACTTATACTGTTCACCTGGTAACATGTCCCGTGCGTATTAAACAATCAGGGGAACACATTCTCCTCACTTCTACTGTTCACTTGGTAACATGTCCCGTGCGTATTAAACAATCAGGGGAACACATTCTCCTCACTTCTACTGTTCACCTGGTAACATGTCCCGTGTGTATTAAACAAACAGGGGAACTCATTCTCCTCACTTATACTGTTCACCTGGTAACATGTCCCGTGTGTATTAAACAATCAGGGGAACACATTCTCCTCACTTATACAGTTCACCTGGTAACATGTCCCGTCCGTATTAAACAATCAGGGGAACACACTCTGCACACGAATACTGTTCACCTGGTAACATGTCCTGTGTATATTAAACCTTCAATGGAACACACTCTCCTCACTTATACTGTTCACCGGGTAACATGTCCTGTGTATATTAAAACATCAGGGGAACACACTCTCCTCACTTATACTGTTCACCTGGTAACATGCCCTGTTTATATTAAACCATCAGGGGAACACACTCTCCTCACATATACTGTTTACCTGGTAACATGTCCCGTGTATATTAAACCATCAGGGGAACACACTCTCCTCACTTACACTGTTCACCTAGTCACATGTCCCGTGTATATTAAACCATCAGGGGAACACACTCTCCTCACTTATACTGTTCATCTGGTAACATGTCCCGTGTATATTAAACCAACAGGGGAACACACTCTCCTCACTTATACTGTTCACCTGGTAACATGTCCCGTGTATATTAAACCATCAGGGGAAAACACTCTCCTCACTTATACTGTTCACCTGGTAACATGTCCCGTGTGCATTAAACCATCAGGGGAACACACTCTCCTCACTTATACTGTTCATCTGGTAACATGTCCCGTCAGTATTAAACCATCAGGGGAACACACTCTCCTCACTTATACTGTTCACCTGGTAACATGTCCCCCGTGTATTAAACCATCAGGGGAACACACTCTCCTCACTTATACTGTTCATCTGGTAACATGTCCCGTCAGTATTAAACCATCAGGGGAACACACTCTCCTCACATATACTGTTCACCTGGTGACATGTCCCGTGCGTATTAAACCATCAGGGGAACACAATCTCCTCACTTATACTGTTCACCTGGTAACATGCCCTGTGTATATTAAACCATCAGGGGAACACACTCTCCTCACATATACTGTTTACCTGGTAACATGTCCAGTGTATATTAAACCATCAGGGGAACACACTCTCCTCACTTACACTGTTCACCTGGTAAAATGTCCTGTGTGCATTAAACCATCAGGGGAACACACTCTCCTCACTTATACAGTTCACTTGGTGCCATGTCCTGTGCGTATTAACCATCAGGTGAACACACTCGCCTCACTTATACTGTTCATCTGGTAACATGTCCCGTGTATATTAAACCACCAGGGGAACACACTCTCCTCACTTATACTGTTCACCTGGTAACATGTCCCGTGTATATTAAACCATCAGGGGAACACACTCTCCTCACTTATACTGTTCACCTGGTAACATTTCCTGTGTACATTAAACCATCAGGGGAACACACTCTCCTCACTTATACTGTTCATCTGGTAACATGTCCCGTCAGTATTAAACCATCAGGGGAACACACTCTCCTCACTTATACTGTTCACCTGGTAACATGTCCTTTGCATATTTAAACACCAGGGGAAAACAATCTGCTCACTTCTGCTGTTCACCTGGTGACATGTCCCGTGTGTATTAAACCATCAGGGGAACACACTCTCCTCACTTATACTGCTCACCCGGTGACATGTCCCGTGTGTATTAAACAATCAGGGGAACACACTCTCCTCACTTATACTGCTCACCCGGTGACATGTCCCGTGTGTATTAAACAATCAGGGGAACACACTCTCCTCACTTATACTGTTCACCTGGTGCCATGTCCCGGGTATATTAAACAATCAGGGGAAAAGACTCGCCTCACTTATACTGTTCACCTGGTAACATGTCCCGTGCGTGTTAAACCATCAGGGGAACACACTCTCCTAACTTAAACTGTTCAGTTGGTAACATGTCCCGTGAGTATTAAACCATCAGGGGAACACACTCTCCTCACTTATGCTGTTCACCTGGTAATATGTCCTGTGTGTATTAAACAATCAGGGGAACACACTCTCCTCACTTTAATGTTCCCCTGGTATAATGTCACGTGTATATTAAACCATCAGGGGAACACACTCTTCTCAATTATACAGTTCACCTGGTAACATGTCCCGTGAATATTAAACCATGAGGGGAAAGCACTCCCCTCACTTATACTGTTCTCCTGGTAACATGTCCCGTGTATATGAAACCATCAGGGGAACACACTCTCCTCACTTATACTGTTCACCTGGTAACATTTCCCGTGTGCATTAAACAATCAGGGGAACACACTCTCCTCACTTATACTGTTCACCTGATAACATGTCCTGTGAGCATTAAACCATCAGGGAACACACTCTCCTCACTTATACTGTTCACCTGGTAATATGCCCTGTGTATATTAAACCATCAGGGGAACACACTCTACTCACTTATACAGTTCACCTGGGAACATGTCCCGTGTATATTAAACCATCAGGGGAAAACACTCTCCTCACTTATACTGTACACCTGGTAACATGTCCCGTGTATATTAAACCATCAGGGGAACACACTCTCCTCACTTATACTGTTCACCTGGTAACATGTCCCGTGCGTGTTAAACCATCAGGGGAACACACTCTCCTCACTTATACTGTTCACCTGGCAGCATGTCCCGTGAGTATTAAACAATCAGGGGAACACACTCTCCTCACTTATACTGTTCACCTGGAAACATGTCCCGTGCTTGTTAAACCATCAGGGGAACACACTCTCCTCACTTATACAGTTCACCTGGTAACATGTCCTGTGTGTATTAAACAATCAGGGGAATACAATCTCCTCACTTATACTGTTCACCTGGCAACATGTCACGTGTGTATATTAAACCATCAGGGGAGCACACTCTCCTCACTTATACTGTTCACCTGGGAACATGTCCCTTGTATATTAAACCATCAGGGGAACATACTCTCCTCACTTATACTGTTCACCTGGTAATATGCCGTGTGTATATTAAACCATCAGGGGAGCACACTCTCCTCACTTATACTGTTCACCTGGTAACATGTCCCGTGTATATTAAACCATCAGCGGAACACACTCTCCTCACATATACTGTTCACCTGGTAACATGTCCCGTGTGTATTGAACAATCAGGGGAACACACTCTCCTCACTTATACTGTTCATCTGGTAACATGTCCCGTGCGTATTAAAGAAACGGGGGAAGACATTCTCCTCACTTATACAGTTCACCTGGTAACATGTCCCGTGTGTATTAAACAAACAGGGGAACACATTCACCTCACTTGTACTGTTCACCTGGTAACATGTCCCGTGTGTATTAAACAAACAGGGGAACACATTCTCCTCACTTATACTGTTCACCTGGTAACATGTCCCGTGTGTATTAAACAATCAGGGGAACACATTCTCCTCACTTATACAGTTCACCTGGTAACATGTCCTTAGTATATTAAAACATCAGGGGAACACACTCTCCTCACTTATTCAGTTCACCTGGTGACATGTCCCGTGTGTATGAAACCATCAATGGAACACACTCTCCTCACTTATACTGTTCAAATGGTAACATGTCCAGTGTTTATTAAACCATCAGGAGAACACACTCTCCTCACTTATACTGTTTGCCTGTTAACATGTCCTGTGTATATTAAAGCATCAGGGTTACACACTCTCCTCACTTCTACTGTTCACCTGGTAACATGTCCCGTCAGTATTAAACAATCAGGGCAACAAACTCTCCTCACTTCTACTGTTCACCTGCTAACATGTCCCGTGTGTATTAAAGAATCAGGGGAACACACTCTCCTCACATATACCTTACACCTGGTAACATGTCCTGTGTATATTGAACCATCAGGGGAACACACTCGCCTCACTTATGCTGTTCACGTGGTAACATGTCCCGTGTGTATTAAACAATCAGGGGAACACACTCTCCTCACTTATATTGTTCACCTGGTGTCATGTCCCATGTGTATTAAACCATCAGGGGAACACACTCTCCTCACTTATACTGTTCACCTGGTGTCATGTCCCATGTATATTAAACCATCAGGGGAACACACTCTCCTCACTTACACTGTTCACCTGGTGACATGTCCCATGTATATTAAACAATCAGGGGAACACACTCTCCTCACTTATCCTGTTCACCTTGTAACATGTCCTGTGTATATTAAACAATCAGGGGAACACACTCTCCTCACTTATACTGTTCACCTCGTAACATGTCCCGTGTGTATTAAACCATCAGGGGAACACAATCTCCTCACTTACACTGTTCACCTGGTGACATGTCCCATGTATATTAAACAATCAGGGGAACACACTCTCCTCACTTATCCTGTTCACCTGGTAACATGTCCTGTGTATATTAAACCATCAGGGGAACACACTCTCCTCACTTATACTGTTCACCTGGTGACATGTCCCGTGTATATTAAACAATCAGGAGAACACAATCTCCTCACTTATACTGTTCATCTGGTAACATGTCCCGTGTATATTAAACCATCAGGGGAACGCAGTCTCCTCACTTATACTGTTCACCTGGTAACATGGCCTGTGTGTATTAAACAATCAGGGAAACACACTCTCCTCACTTATACTGTTCACCTGGTAACATGGCCTGTGTGTATTAAACTATCAGGGGAACACACTCTCCTCACTTTTTTTGTTCATCAGGTAACATGTCCCGTGTGTATTAAACCATCAGGGGAACACAATCTCCTCACTTATACTGTTCACCTGGAAACATGTCCCGTGTATATTAAACCATCAGGGGAACACAATCTCCTCACTTATACTGTTCACCTGGTAACATGTCCCGTGCGTATTAAACCATCTGGGGAACACATTTTCCTCACTTATACTATTAACCTGTTGACATGTCCCATGTATATTAAACCATCAGGGGAACACACTCGGCTCTCTTAAACTGTTCACCTGGTAACATGTCCCATGTATATTAAACCATCAGGGGAACACACTCTCCTCACTTATACTGTTCACTTGTTAACATGTCCCGTGTATATTAAACAATCAAGGGAACACACTCTCCTCACTTATACTGTTCGCCTGGTAACATGTCCTGTGTATATTAAAGCATCTGGGGCACACACTCTCCTCACTTATACTGTTCACCAGGTAACATGTCCCGTGTATATTAAACCATCAGCGGAACACACTCTCCTCACTTATACTGTTCACCTGGTTACATGTCCCGTCAGTATTATGCAATCAGGGGAACACACTCTCCTCACTTACACTGTTCACCTGGTAACATGTCCCGTGCTTATCAAACCTTCAGGGGAACACATTCTCCTCATTTACACTGTTCGCCTGGTGACATGTCCTGTGTGCATTAAACAATCAGGGGAACACACTTTCCTCACTTATACTGTTCGCCTGGTAACATGTCCTGTGTATATTAAAGCATCTGGGGCACACACTCTCCTCACTTATACTGTTCACCAGGTAACATGTCCCATGTGTATTAAACAATCAGGGGAACACACTGTCCTCACTTATACTCTTCGCCTGGTAACATGTCCCATGTGTATTAATCAATCAGGGGAACACACTCTCCTCACTTATACTGTTCACCTGGTAACATGTCCTGTGTTTATTAAACAATCAGGGGAACACACTCTCCTCACTTATACTGTTCATCTGATAACATGTCCCGTCAGTATTAAACAATCCGGGGAACACTCTCTCCTGACTAATACTGTTCACATGGTGACATGTCCCGTCAGTATTAAACAATCAGGGGAACACACTCTCCTCACTTATACTGTTTACCTGGCAACATGTCCCGTCAGTACTAAACCATCAGGGGAACAAAATCTCCTCACTTATACTGTTCACCTGGTGACATGTCCCGTGTATATTAAACAATCAGGGGAACACAGTCTCCTCACTTATACTGTTCACCCGGTAACATGTCCCGTGTATATTACACCATCAGGGGAACACACTCTCCTCACTTATACTGTTCACCTGGTAACATGTTGTTGTATATATTAAATAATATGGGGAACACACTCTCCTCACTTATACTGTTCACCTGGTGACATGTCCCGTATATATTAAACAATCAGGGGAACACACTCTCCTCACTTGGTCTGTTCACCTGGTGACATGTCCCATGTATATTAAACCATCAGGGGAACACACTCTCATCACTTATACTGTTCACCTGGTAACATGCCCCGTGTATAATAAACAATCAGGGGAACACACTCTCCTCACTTATTCTGTTCACCTGGTAACATGTCCCGTGAGCGTTAAACAATCAGGGGAACAGACTCTCCTCACTTATACTCTTCACCTGGTAACATGTCCCGTGTATATTAAACAATCAGGGGAACACACTCTCCTCACTTATACTGTACACCTGGTGGCATGTCCCGTGTGTATTAAAAAATCAGGGGAACACACTCTCCTCACTTATTCTCTTCACCTGGTAACATGTCCCGTGAGTATTAAACAATCAGGGGAACACACTCTCCTCACTTATACTGTTCACCTGGTGACATGTCCCGTGTGTATTAAATAGTCAGGGGAACACACTCTCCTCACTTATACTGTTCACCTGGTAACATGTCCCGTGTGTATTAAATAATCAGGGGAACACACTCTCCTCACTTATACTGTTCACCTGGTGACATGTCCCGTGTGTATTAAATAATCAGGGGAACACACTCTCCTCACTTATACTGTTCACCTGGTGACATGTCCCGTCTGTATTAAATAATCAGGGGAACACACTCTCCTCACTTATACTGTTCACCTGGTGACATGTCCCGTGTGTATTAAATAATCAGGGGAACACACTCTCCTCACTTATACTGTACAGCTGGTAACATGTCCCGTGCGTATTAAACAATCAGGGGAACACACTCTCCTCACTTATACTGTTCACCTGGTAACATGTCCCGTGTGAGTTAAACCATCATGGGAACTCACTCTCCTCACTTATAGAGTTCACCTGGTAACATGTCCCGTGTGCATTAAACAATCAGGGGAACACACTCTCCTCACATATTCTGTTCACCTGCTGACATGTTCCGTGCGCATTAAACAATCAGGGGAACACACTCTCCTCACTTATACTGTTCACCTGGAAACATGTCCCGTGCGCATTAAACAATCAGGGGAACACACTCTCCTCACTTATTCTGTTCACCTGGTGACATGTCCCGTGTGTATTAAACAATCAGGGGAACACACTCTCCTCACTTATACTGTTCACCTGGTAACATGTCCTGTGTATGTCAAACCATCAGGGGAACACACCCTCTTCACTTATACTGTTCACCTGGTAATATGTCCCATGTATAAGAAAACATCAGGGGAACACACTCTCCTCACTTCTACTGTTCACCTGGTAACATGTCCCGTGTGCATTACAAAAACAGGGGAAAACACTCTCCTCACTTATACTGTTCACCTGGTAACATGTCCCGTGTATATTAAACAATCAGGGGAACACACTCTCCTCACTTATACTGTTCACCTGGTGACATGTCCCGTGTGTATTAAACCATCAGGGGCACACACTCTCCTCAGTTATACTGTTCACCTGGTGACATGTCCCGTGCGTTTTAAACAATCAGGGGAACACACTCTCCTCAGTTATACTGTTCACCTGGTGACATATCCCGGGTGCATTAAACAATCAGGGGAACACATTCTCCTCACTTATACTCTTCATCAGGTAACGTGTCCCGTGTATATTAAACCGTCAGGGGAACACAATCTCCTCACTTATATTGTTCACCTGGTGACATGTCCCGAGTTTATTAAACAATCAGGGGAACACACTCTCCTCACTTCTGCTCTTCACCTTGTAACATCTCCCGTGTATATTAAATCATCAGGGGAACACAATCTCCTCACTTATATTGTTCACCTGGTGACATGTCCCGAGTTTATTAAACAATCAGGGCAACACACTGTCCTCACATATACTGTTCACCTGGTAACATGTTTCATGTATATTAAACCATCAGGGGAACTCACTCTCCTCACTTATACTGTTCACCTGGTAACATGTCCCGTGCATATTAAGCCATCTGGGGAACACACTCTCCTCACTTATACTTTTCACCTAGTGACATGTCCTGTGTATATTAAACCATCAGGGGAAAACACTCTCCTCACTTATACTGTTCACCTGCTGACATGTCCCGTGTATTTAGAACCATCAGGGGAACACACTCTGCTCACTTATACTGTTCACCTGGTGACATGTCCCGTGTGTATTAAACAATCAGGGGAACACACTCTCCTCACTGATATTGTACACCTGGTGACATGTCCCGTGTGTATTAAAAAATCAGGGGAACACACTCTCCTCACTTATACTGTTCACCTGGTGACATGTCCCGTGTATATTAAACTATCAGGGGAACACACTCTCCTCACTTATACTGTACACCTGGTAACATGTCCCGTGCGTATTAAACAATCAGGGGAACACACTCTCCTCACTTCTACTGTTCACCTGGTAACATGTCCGTGTGTATTAAACAATCAGGGAACAAACTCTCCTCAATTATACTGTTCACTTGGTAACATGTCCCGTGTGTATTAAACAATCAGGGGAACACAGTCTCCTCACTAACACTGTTCACCTGGTAACATGTCAAGTGTGTATTAAACAATCAGGGGAACACACTCTCCTCACTTATACTGTTCACCTGGTAACATGTCCTGTGTATATTAAACCATCAGGGGAACACACTCTCTTCACTTATACTGTTCACCTGGTAACATGTCCCATGTATATGAAACCATCAGGGGAACACACTCCCCTCACTTCTACTCTTCACCTGGTAACATGTCCTGTGTATATTAAACCATCAGGGGAACACACTCTCCTCACTTATACTGTTCACCTAGTGACATGTCCCGTGCGTATTAAACCATCAGGGCAACACACTCTCCTCACTTATACTGTTCACCAGGTAACATGTCCCGTGTATATTAAACCATCAGGGGAACACACTGTCTTCACTTATACTGTTCACCTGGTAACATGTCCCATGTATATGAAACCATCAGGGGAACACACTCCCCTCACTTCTCCTGTTCACCTGGTAACATGTCCCGTGTGCATTAAAAAATCGGGGGAACACACTCTCCTCACTTATGCTGTTCACCTGGTAACATGTCCCGTGCGTATTAAACAATCAGGGGAACACACTCTCCTCTCTTATACTGTTCTTTTGGTGATGTGACCCGTGTATATTAAACCATTATTGGAACACACTCTCCTCACTTCTACTCTTCACCTGGTAACATGTCCTGTGTATATTAAACCATCAGGGGAACACACTCTCCTCACTTATACTGTTCACCTGGTAACATGTCCCGTGCGTATTAAACAATCAGGGGAAAAGACTCTCCTCACTATTCTGTTCACCTGGTAACATGTTCTGTGTGTATTTAACAATCAGGGGAACACACTCTCCTCACTATTCTGTTCACCTGGTAACATGTCTCGTGTATATTAAACCATCAGGGGAACTCACTCTCCTCACTTATACTGTTCACCTGGTAACATGTCCCGTGCATATTAAGCCATCTGGGGAACACACTCTCTTCACTTATACTTTTCACCAAGTGACATGACCTGTTTATATTAAACCATCAGGGGAACACACTCTCCTCACTTATACTCTTCACCAGGTAACATGTCCTTTGAATATTAAACCATCAGGGGAACACACTCTGCTCACTTATACTGTTCACCTGGTGACATGTCCCGTGTATATTAAACCATCAGGGGAACACACTCTGCTCAATTATACTGTTCACCTGGTGACATGTCCCGCGTATATTAAACCATCACGGGAACACACTCTCCTCACTTATACTGTTCACCTGGTGACATGTCCCGTGTATATTAAACCATCAGGGGAACACACTCTGCTCAATTATACTGTTCACCTGGTGACATGTCCCGCGTATATTGAACCATCAGTGGAACACCCTCTCCTCACTTATAGATTTCACCTGGTAACATGTCCCGTGTGCATTAAACAATCAGGGGAACACACTCTCCTCACTTATACTGTTCATCTGGTAACATGTCCCGTGCGTATTAAACGGTCAGGGGAACAAACTCTCCTCACTTATGCTGTTCACCTGGTGACATGTGCCGTGTGTATTAAACAATCAGGGGAACACACTCTCCTCACTTATACTTTTCACCTGGTAACATGTCCCGTGCGCATTAAACTATCAGGGGAAAACACTCTCCTCACTATTCTGTTCACCTGGTAACATGTCCCGTGTGTATTAAACATTCAGGGGAGCACACTCTCCTCACTTATATTGTTCACCTGGTAACATGTCCTGTGTATATTAAACCATCAGGGGAACACACTCTCCTCACTGTTCTGTTCACCTGGTAACATGTCCCGTGTATATTAAACCATCAGGGCAACACACTCTCCTCACTTATACTGTTCACCTGGTAACATTTCCCGTGTATATTAAACCATCAGGGGAACACACTCTCCTCACTTCTTCTGTTCACCTGGTGACATGTCCCGTGTATATTAAACCATCAGGGCAACACACTCTCCTCACTTATACTGTTCACCTGATAACATGTCCCGTGTATATTAAACCATCAGGGGAACACACTCTCCTCACTTATACTGTTCAACTGGCAACATGTCCTGTGTATATTAAACAATCAGGGGAACACACTCT
This sequence comes from Heterodontus francisci, assembly GCF_036365525.1. Taxonomy (NCBI): domain Eukaryota; kingdom Metazoa; phylum Chordata; class Chondrichthyes; order Heterodontiformes; family Heterodontidae; genus Heterodontus; species Heterodontus francisci. The sequence continues at coordinate 164,298 of NW_027141546.1, forward strand.
CCTCACTTATACTGTTCACCTGGTAACATGTCCTGTGTGTATTAAACAATCAGGGGAACACACTCTCCTCACTTATACTGTTCACCTGGTAACATGTCCTGTGTGTATTAAACAATCAGGGGAACACACTCTCCTCACTTATACTGTTCACCTGGTAACATGTCCTGTGTGTATGAAACAATCAGGGGAACACTCTCTCCTCACTTATACTGTTCACCTGGTAACATGTCCTGTGTGTATTAAACAATCAGGGGAACACACTCTCCTCACTTATACTGTTCACCTGGTAACATGTCCTGTGTGTATTAAACAATCAGGGGAACACACTCTCCTCACTTCTACTGTTCACCTGGTGACATGTCCCGTGTATATTAAACCATCAGGGGAGCACAATCTCCTCACTTATACTGTTCACCTGGTAACATGTCCTGTGTGTATTAAACCATCAGGGGAACACACTCTCCTCACTTCTGCTGTTCACCTGGTGACATGTCCCGTGTATATTAAACCATCAGGGGAGCACAATCTCCTCACTTATACTGTTTACCTGGTAAAATGTCCCGTGTATGTTAAATCATCAGGGGAACACACTCTCCTCACTTATACTCTTCACCTGGTGACATGTCCCGTGCGAATAAAACCATCAGGGGAACACACTCTCCTCACTTATACTCTTCACCAGGTAACATGTCCCGTGTATATTAAACGATCAGGGGAACACGCTCTGCTCACTTATACTGTTCACCTGGTGACCTGTCCCGCGTATATTAAACCATCAGTGGAACACCCTCTCCTCACTTATACTGTTCACCTGGTAACATGTCCCGTGTAAGTTAAACCATCATGGGAACTCACTCTCCTCATTTATAGATTTTAAATGGTAACATGTCCCGTGTGCATTAAACAATCAGGGGAACACACTCTCCTCACTTATTCTGTTCACCTGGTAACATGTCCCGTGTGTATTAAACAATCAGGGGAACACGCTCTCCTCACTTATTCTGTTCACCTGGTGAAATGTCCCGTGTGTATTAAACAATCAGGGGAACACACTCTCCTCACTTATACTGTTCACCTGGTAACATATCCCGTGTGTACTAAACAATCAGGGGAACACACTCTCCTCACTTACACTGTTCACCTGGTAACATGTCCCGTGCGTATTAAACAATCAGGGGAACAGACTCTCCTCACTTATGCTGTTCACCTGGTAACATGTCCCGTGTGTACTAAACAATCAGGGGAACACACTCTCCTCACTTATACTGTTCACCTGGTGACGTGTCCCGTGTGTACTAAACAATCAGGGGAACAGACTCTCTCACTTATACTGTTCACCTGGTAACATGTCCCGTGTGTACTAAACAATCAGGGGAACACACTCTCCTCACTTATACTGTTCACCTGGTAACATGTCCCGTGCGTATTAAACAATCAGGGGAACAGACTCTCCTCACTTATACTGTTCACCTGGTAACATGTCCCGTTTGCATTAAACAGTCAGGGGAACACACTCTCCTCACTTATAATGTTCACCTGGTAACATGTCCGGTGCGTATTAAACAATCAGGGGAACACACTCTCCTCACTTATACTTTTCACCTGGTAACATGTCCCGTGCGCATTAAAGCATCAGGGGAAAACACTCTCCTCACTGTTCTGTTCACCTGGTAACATTTCCCGTGTATATTAAACCATCAGGGCAACAGACTCTCCTCACTTATACTGTTCACCTGGTAACATGTCCCGTGTATATTAAACCATCAGGGGAACACACTCTCCTCACTTATACTGTTCAACTGTCAACATGTTCTGTGTATATTAAACAATCAGGGGAACACACTCTCCTCACTTATACTGTTCACCTGGTGACATGTCCCGTGCGTATTAAACAATCAGGGGAACACACTCTCCTCACTAAGACTGTTCACCTGGTAACATGTCCTGTGTATATAAAACCATCAGGGGAACACACTCTCCTCACTTCTACTGTTCACCTGGTGACATGGCCTGTGTATATTAAACCATCAGGGGAACACACTCTCCTCACTTATACTGTTCACCTGGTAACATGTCCTGTGTGTATTAAACAATCAGGGGAACACACTCTCCTCACTTCTACTGTTCACCTGGTGACATGTCCTGTGTATATTAAACCATCAGGGGAACACAATCTCCTCACTTATACTCTTCACCAGGTAACATGTCCTGTCAATATTAAACCATCAGGGGAACACACTCTCCTCACTTATACTTTTCACCTGGTGACATGTCCCACGTATATTAAACCATCAGTGGAACACTCTCTCCTCACTTATACTGTTCACCTGGTAACATTTCCCGTGTATATTAAACCATCAGGGCAACAGACTCTCCTCACTTATACTGTTCATCTGGATACATGTCCCTTGCGTATTAAACAATCAGGGGAACACACTCTCCTCACTTATACTGTTCACCTGGTGACATGTCCCGTGTGCACTAAACAATCAGGGGAACACACTCTCCTCGCTTATACTGTTCATCTGGAAACATGTCCCGTGTATATTAATCAATCAGGGGAACACACTCTCCTCACTTCTGCTCTTCACCTGGTAACATGTCCCGTGTATATTAAATCATCAGGGCAACACACTCTACTCACTTACACTGTTCACCTGGTGACATGTCTCGTGTATATTAAACCATCAGGGGAACACACTCTCCTCACTTATACTGTTCATCTGGAAACATGTCCCGTGCGTATTAAACAATCAGGGGAACACACTCTCCTCACTAATACTGCTCACCTGGTAACATGTTCTGTGTGTATTTAACAATCAGGGGAACACACTCTCCGCACTATTCTGTTCACCTGGTAACATGTCTCGTGTATATTAAACCATCAGGGGAACTCACTCTCCTCACTTATACTGTTCACCTGGTAACATGTCCCGTGCATATTAAGCCATCTGGGGAACACACTCTCTTCACTTATACTTTTCACCAAGTGACATGACCTGTTTATATTAAACCATCAGGGGAACACACTCTCCTCACTTATACTCTTCACCAGGTAACATGTCCTTTGAATATTAAACCATCAGGGGAACACACTCTGCTCACTTATACTGTTCACCTGGTGACATGTCCCGTGTATATTAAACCATCAGGGGAACACACTCTGCTCAATTATACTGTTCACCTGGTGACATGTCCCGCGTATATTAAACCATCATGGGAACACACTCTCCTCACTTATACTGTTCACCTGGTGACATGTCCCGTGTATATTAAACCATCAGGGGAACACACTCTGCTCAATTATACTGTTCACCTGGTGACATGTCCCGCGTATATTGAACCATCAGTGGAACACCCTCTCCTCACTTATAGATTTCACCTGGTAACATGTCCCGTGTGCATTAAACAATCAGGGGAACACACTCTCCTCACTTATACTGTTCATCTGGTAACATGTCCGGTGCGTATTAAACGGTCAGGGGAACACACTCTCCTCACGTATGCTGTTCACCTGGTGACATGTGCCGTGTGTATTAAACAATCAGGGGAACACACTCTCCTCACTTATACTTTTCACCTGGTAACATGTCCCGTGCGCATTAAACTATCAGGGGAAAACACTCTCCTCACTATTCTGTTCACCTGGTAACATGTCCCGTGTGTATTAAACATTCAGGGGAGCACACTCTCCTCACTTATATTGTTCACCTGGTAACATGTCCTGTGTATATTAAACCATCAGTGGAACACACTCTCCTCACTGTTCTGTTCACCTGGTAACATGTCCCGTGTATATTAAACCATCAGGGCAACACACTCTCCTCACTTATACTGTTCACCTGGTAACATTTCCCGTGTATATTAAACCATCAGGGGAACACACTCTCCTTACTTCTTCTGTTCACCTGGTGACATGTCCCGTGTATATTAAACCATCAGGGCAACACACTCTCCTCACTTATACTGTTCACCTGATAACATGTCCCGTGTATATTAAACCATCAGGGGAACACACTCTCCTCACTTATACTGTTCAACTGGCAACATGTCCTGTGTATATTAAACAATCAGGGGAACACACTCTCCTCACTTATACTGTTCACCTGGTAACATGTCCTGTGTGTATTAAACAATCAGGGGAACACACTCTCCTCACTTATACTGTTCACCTGGTAACATGTCCTGTGTGTATTAAACAATCAGGGGAACACACTCTCCTCACTTATACTGTTCACCTGGTAACATGTCCTGTGTGTATGAAACAATCAGGGGAACACTCTCTCCTCACTTATACTGTTCACCTGGTAACATGTCCTGTGTGTATTAAACAATCAGGGGAACACACTCTCCTCACTTATACTGTTCACCTGGTAACATGTCCTGTGTGTATTAAACAATCAGGGGAACACACTCTCCTCACTTCTACTGTTCACCTGGTGACATGTCCCGTGTATATTAAACCATCAGGGGAGCACAATCTCCTCACTTATACTGTTCACCTGGTAACATGTCCTGTGTGTATTAAACCATCAGGGGAACACACTCTCCTCACTTCTGCTGTTCACCTGGTGACATGTCCCGTGTATATTAAACCATCAGGGGAGCACAATCTCCTCACTTATACTGTTTACCTGGTAAAATGTCCCGTGTATGTTAAATCATCAGGGGAACACACTCTCCTCACTTATACTCTTCACCTGGTGACATGTCCCGTGCGAATAAAACCATCAGGGGAACACACTCTCCTCACTTATACTCTTCACCAGGTAACATGTCCCGTGTATATTAAACGATCAGGGGAACACACTCTGCTCACTTATACTGTTCACCTGGTGACCTGTCCCGCGTATATTAAACCATCAGTGGAACACCCTCTCCTCACTTATACTGTTCACCTGGTAACATGTCCCGTGTAAGTTAAACCATCATGGGAACTCACTCTCCTCATTTATAGATTTTAAATGGTAACATGTCCCGTGTGCATTAAACAATCAGGGGAACACACTCTCCTCACTTATTCTGTTCACCTGGTAACATGTCCCGTGTGTATTAAACAATCAGGGGAACACGCTCTCCTCACTTATTCTGTTCACCTGGTGAAATGTCCCGTGTGTATTAAACAATCAGGGGAACACACTCTCCTCACTTATACTGTTCACCTGGTAACATGTCCCGTGTGTACTAAACAATCAGGGGAACACACTCTCCTCACTTACACTGTTCACCTGGTAACATGTCCCGTGCGTATTAAACAATCAGGGGAACAGACTCTCCTCACTTATGCTGTTCACCTGGTAACATGTCCCGTGTGTACTAAACAATCAGGGGAACACACTCTCCTCACTTATACTGTTCACCTGGTGACGTGTCCCGTGTGTACTAAACAATCAGGGGAACAGACTCTCTCACTTATACTGTTCACCTGGTAACATGTCCCGTGTGTACTAAACAATCAGGGGAACACACTCTCCTCACTTATACTGTTCACCTGGTAACATGTCCCGTGCGTATTAAACAATCAGGGGAACAGACTCTCCTCACTTATACTGTTCACCTGGTAACATGTCCCGTTTGCATTAAACAGTCAGGGGAACACACTCTCCTCACTTATAATGTTCACCTGGTAACATGTCCCGTGCGTATTAAACAATCAGGGGAACACACTCTCCTCACTTATACTTTTCACCTGGTAACATGTCCCGTGCGCATTAAAGCATCAGGGGAAAACACTCTCCTCACTGTTCTGTTCACCTGGTAACATTTCCCGTGTATATTAAATCATCAGGGCAACAGACTCTCCTCACTTATACTGTTCACCTGGTAACATGTCCCGTGTATATTAAACCATCAGGGGAACACACTCTCCTCACTTATACTGTTCAACTGGCAACATGTTCTGTGTATTTTAAACAATCAGGGGAACACACTCTCCTCACTTATACTGTTCACCTGGTGACATGTCCCGTGTGTATTAAACAATCAGGGGAACACACTCTCCTCACTTATACTGTTCACCTGGTAACATGTCCTGTGTATATAAAACCATCAGGGGAACACACTCTCCTCACTTCTACTGTTCACCTGGTGACATGTCCTGTGTATATTAAACCATCAGGGGAACACAATCTCCTCACTTATACTCTTCACCAGGTAACATGTCCTGTGAATATTAAACCATCATGGGAACACACTCTCCTCACTTATACTTTTCACCTGGTGACATGTCCCACGTATATTAAACCATCAGTGGAACACTCTCTCCTCACTTATACTGTTCACCTGGTAACATTTCCCGTGTATATTAAACCATCAGGGCAACAGACTCTCCTCACTTATACTGTTCATCTGGATACATGTCCCTTGCGTATTAAACAATCAGGGGAACACACTCTCCTCACTTATACTGTTCACCTGGTGACATGTCCCGTGTGCATTAAACAATCAGGGGAACACACTCTCCTCGCTTATACTGTTCATCTGGAAACATGTCCCGTGTATATTAAACAATCAGGGGAACACACTCTCCTCACTTCTGCTCTTCACCTGGTAACATGTCCCGTGTATATTAAATCATCAGGGCAACACACTCTCCTCACATATACTGTTCACCTGGTAACATGTCTCGTGTATATTAAACCATCAGGGGAACTCACTCTCCTCACTTATACTGTTAGCTGGTAACATGTCCCGTGCATATTAAGCCATCTGGGGAACATTCTCTCCTCACTTATAATTTTCACCTAGTGACATGTCCTGTGTATATTAAACCATCAGGGGAACACACTCACCTCACTTATACTGTTCACCTGGTAACATGTCTCGTGTATATTAAACCAACAGGGGAACACACTCTCCTCACTTATAATCTTCACCTAGTGACATGTCCTATGTATATTAAACCATCAGGGGAACACACTCACCTCACTTATACTGTTCACCTGGTAACATGTCTCGTGTATATTAAACCAACAGGGGAACACACTCTCCTCACTTATAATCTTCACCAGGTAACATGTCCTGTGAATATTAAACCATCAGGGGAACACACTCTCCTCTTTGATACTGTTCACCCGGTGACATGTCCCGTGTATATTAAACCATCAGGGGAACACACACTGCTCACTTATCCTGTTCACCTGGTGACATGTCCCACGTATATTAAACCATCAGGGGAACACACTCTCCTCACTTATACTGTTCACCTGGTAACATGTCCCGTGTAAGTTAAACCATCATGGGAACTCACTCTCCTCAGTTATAGATTTCACCTGGTAACATGTCCCGTGTGCATTACACAATCAGGGGAAGACACTCTCCTCACTTATTCTGTTCACCTGGTAACATGTCCCGTGTGTATTAAACAATCAGGGGAACACACTCTCCTCACTTATTCTGTTCACCTGGTAACATGTCCTGTGTGTATTAAACAATCAGGGGAACACACTCTCCTCACTTATACTGTTCACCTGGTAACATGTCCCGTGTGTATTAAACAATCAGGGGAACACACTCTCCTCACTTATACTGTTCACCTGGTAACATGTCCTGTGTGTATTAAACAATCAGGGGAACACAATCTCCTCACTTATACTGTTCACCTGGTAACATGTCCCGTGTGTATTAAACAATCAGGGGAACACACTCTCCTCACTTATACATTTCACCTGGTGACATGTCCCGTGTGTATTAAACAATCAGGGGAACACACTCTCCTCACTTATACTGTTCACCTGGTAACATGTCCCGTGTGTATTAAACAATCAGGGGAACACACTCTCCTCACTTATACTGTTCACCTGGTAACATGTCCCGTGTGTATTAAACAATCAGGGGAACACACTCTCCTCACTTATACTGTTCACCTGGTAACATGTGCCGAGTGTATTAAACAATCAGGGGAACACACTCTCCTCACTTATACTGTTCACCTGGTAACATGTCCCGTGTGTATAAAACAATCACGGGAACACACTCTCCTCACTTATACTGTTCACCTGGTAACATGTCCCGTGTAAGTTAAACCATCATGGGAACTCACTCTCCTCACTTATAGATTTCACCTGGTACATGTCCCGTGTATATTAAACAATCAGGGGAACACACTCTCCTCACTTATTCTGTTCACCTGGTGACATGTCCCGTGTGTATTAAACAATCAGGGGAACACTCTCTCCTCACTTATTCTGTTCACCTGGTGACATGTCCCGTGTGTATTAAACAATCAGGGGAATACACTCTCCTCACTTATACTGTTCACCTGGTAACATGTCCTGTGTTGTTAAACCATCAGGGGAACACACTCTCTTCACTTCTACTGTTCACCTGGTAACATGTCCCATGTATATGAAACCATCAGGGGAACACACTCTCCTCATTACTCCTGTTCACCTGGTAACATGTCCCGTGAGCATTAAACAATCAGGGGAACACACTCTCCTCACTTATACTTTTCACCTGGTAACATGTCCCGTGGGCTTTAAACCATCATGGGAAAACACTCTCCTCACTATTCTGTTCACCAGGTATCATGTCCCGTGTGAATTAAACATTCAGGGGAACATACTCTCCTCACTTATTCTGTTCACCTGGTGACATGTCCCGTGTGTATAAAACAATCACGGGAACACGCTCTCCTCACTTATACTGTTCACCTGGTAACATGTCCCGTGTGCATTACAAAATCAGGGGAACACACTCTCCTCACTTATACTGTTCACCTGGTAACATGTCCCGTGTGCATTAAACCATCATGGGAAAACACTCTCCTCACTATTCTGTTCACCAGGTATCATGTCCCGTGTGAATTAAACAATCAGGGGAACACACACTCCTCACTTATACTGTTCACCTGGTAACATGTCCCGTGTGTATAAAACAATCACGGGAACACACTCTCCTCACTTATACTGTTCACCTGGTAACATGTCCCGTGCGTATTAAACAATCAGGGGAACAGACTCTCCTCACTTATACTGTTCACCTGGTAACATGTCCCGTTTGCATTAAACAATCAGGGGAACACACTCTCCTCACCGTTCTGTTCACCTGGTAACATTTCCCGTGTATATTAAACCATCAGGGCAACAGACTCTCCTCTCTTATACTGTTCACCTGGTAACATGTCCCGTGTATATTAAACCATCAGGGGATCACACTCTCCTCACTTCTACTGTTCACCTGGTAACATGTCCCGTGTATATTAAACCATTAGGGGAACACACTCTCCTCACTTATACTGTTCACCTGGTGACATGTCCCGTGCGTATTAAACAATCAGGGGAACACACTCTCCTCACTTATACTGTTCACCTGGTAACATGTCCTGTGTATATAAAACCATCAGGGGAACACACTCTCCTCACTTCTACTGTTCACCTGGTGACATGGCCTGTGTATATTAAACCATCAGGGGAACACACTCTCCTCACTTATACTGTTCACCTGGTAACATGTCCTGTGTGTATTAAACAATCAGGGGAACACACTCTCCTCACTTATACTGTTCACCTGGTAACATGTCCTGTGTATATTAAACCATCAGGGGAACACACTCTCCTCACTTATACTTTTCACCTGGTGACATGTCCCACGTATATTAAACCATCAGTGGAACACTCTCTCCTCACTTATACTGTTCACCTGGTAACATGTCCCGTGTGGGTTAAACCATCAGGGGAACACACTCTCCTCACTTATAGAGTTCACCTGGTAACATGTCCCGTGTGCATTAAACAATCAGGGGAACACACTCTCCTCACTTATACTGTTCACCTGGTGACATGTCCCGTGTGCATTAAACAATCAGGGGAACACACTCTCCTCACTTATACTGTTCATCTGGAAACATGTCCCTTGCGTATTAAACAATCAGGGGAACACACTCTCCTCACTTATACTGTTCACCTGGTGACATGTCCCGTGTGCATTAAACAATCAGGGGAACACACTCTCCTCACTTATACTGTTCATCTGGAAACATGTCCCTTGCGTATTAAACAATCAGGGGAACACACTCTCCTCACTTATACTGTTCACCTGGTGACATGTCCCTTGCGTATTAAACAATCAGGGGAACACACTCTCCTCACTTCTACTGTTCACCTGGTGACATGTCCCTTGTGCATTAAACCATCAGGGTGACACAATCTCCTCACTTATACTGTTCACCTGGTAAAATGTTCCGTGTATGTTAAACCATCACGGGAACACACTCTACTCACTTACACTGTTCACCTGGTGACATGTCCCGTGTGCATTAAACAATCAGGGGAACACACTCTCCTCACTTATACTGTTCATCTGGAAACATGTCCCGTGCGTATTAAACAATCAGGGGAACACACTCTCCTCACTTATACTGCTCACCTGGTAACATGTCCCGTGTGCATTAAACAATCAGGGGAACACACTCTCCTCACTTATACTTTTCACCTGGTAACATGTTCCGTGCATATTAAGCCATCTGGGGAACACACTCTCCTCACTTATACTTTTAACCAAGTAACATGTCCTGTGTATATTAAACCATCAGGGGAACACACTCCCCTCACTTCTACTCTTCACCAGGTACCATGTCCTGTGAATATTAAACCATCAGGGGAACACACTCTCCTCACATATACTGTTCACCTGGTGACATGTCCCACGTATATTAAACCATCAGTGGAACACTCTCTCCTCACTTATACTGTTCACCTGGTAACATGTCCCGTGCGTATTAAACAATCAGGGGAACAGACTCTCCTCACTTATACTGTTCACCTGGTGACGTGTCCCGTGTGCATTAAACAATCAGGGGAACAGACTCTCCTCACTTATAATTTTCACCTGGTAACATGTCCCGTGCGCATTAAACCATCAGGGGAAAACACTCTGCTCACTGTTCTGTTCACCTGGTAACATGTCCCGTGTATATTAAACCATCAGGGCAACAAACTCTCCTCACTTATACTGTTCACCTGGTAACATGTCCCGTGTATATTAAACCATCAGGGGGACACACTCTCCTCACTTCTACTGTTCACCTGGTGACATGTCCCGTGTATATTAAACCATCAGGGGAACACACTCTCCTCACTTATACTGTTCACCTGGTAACATGTCCTGTGTGTATTAAACCATCAGGGGAACACACTCTCCTCACTTATACTGTTCACCTGGTAACATGTACCGTGCGTATTACACCATCAGGGGAACACACTCTCCTCACTTCTACTGTTCACCTGGTGACATGTCCCGTGCGCATAAAACCATCAGGGGAATACACTCTCCTCACTTATACTCTTCATCAGGTAACGTGTCCCGTGTATATTAAACCATCAGGGGAACACAATCTCCTCACTTATACAGTTCAACTGGCAACATGACCTGTGTATATTAAACCATCAGGGGAACACACTCTCCTCACTGATAGATTTCACGTGGTAACATGTCCCGTGTGCATTAAACAATCAGGGGAACACACTCTCCTCACTTATTCTGTTCACCTGGTGACATGTCCCGTGTGTATTAAACAATCAGGGGAACACACTCTCCTCACTTATACTGTTCACCTTGTGACATGCCCCGTGCACGTTAAACCATCAGGGGAAAAAACTCTCCTCACTATTCTGTTCACCTGGTAACATGTCCCGTGTGCATTAAAAAATCAGGGGAACACACTCTCCTCACTTCTACTGTTCACCTGGTAACATGTCCCGTGTGCATTAAACAATCAGGGGAACACACTCTCCTCACTTATTCTGTTCACCTGGTGACATGTCCCGTGTGTATTCAACAATCAGGGGAACACACTCTCCTCACTTATACTGTTCACCTTGTGACATGTCCCGTGTGCATTAAAAAATCAGGGGAACACACTGTCCTCACTTCTACTGTTCAACTGGTAACATGGCCCGTGTGCATTAAACAATCAGGGGAACACACTCTCTTAACTTATGCTGTTCACCTGGTAACATGTCCAAGGTATATTAAACCATCAGGGGAACACACTCTCCCCACTTCTACTGTTCACCTGGTAACATGTCCCATGTATATGAAACCATCAGGGGAACACACTCTCCTCACTTCTACTGTTCACCAGGTAACATGTCCCGTGTGCATTAAAAAATCAGGGGAACACACTCTCCTCACTTCTACTGTTCACCTGGTAACATGTCCCGTGTGCATTAAATAATCAGGGGAACACACTCTCCTCACTTCTACTGTTCACCTGGTAACATGGCCCGTGTGCTTTAAAAAAGCAGGGGAACACACTCTCCTCACTTATACTGTTCATCTGGTAACGTGTGCCGTGTATATTAAACCATAAGGGGAACACACTCTCCTCACTTATACTGTTCATCTGGTAACATGTCCTGTGTATATTAAACCATCAGGGGAAAACACTCTCCTCACTTATACTGTTCACCTGGTGACATGCCCCGTGTTTATTAAACAAACAGGGGAACACGCTCTCCTCACTTATACTGTTCACCTGGTAACATGTCCCGTGTATATGAAACCATCAGGGGAACACATTCTCCTCACTTTAATACACACGGGACATGTTACCAGGTGAACAGAATAGTGAGGAGAGTGTTTTCCACTGATGGTTTAATACGCACGGGACATGTTACCGGGTGAACAGTATAAGTGAGCAGAGTGTGTTCCCCTGATGGTTTAATACACACGGGACATGTTACCAGGTGAACTCTATAAGTGAGGAGGGTGTGTTCCCCTGATGGTTTAATCTATACAGTACATGTTACCAGATGAACAGTATAAGTGAGGAGAGTGTGTTCCCCTGATGGTTTAATACACACAGGACATGTTACCAGGTGAACAGTATAAGTGAGGAGAGTGTGTTCTCCTGATGGTTTAATACACACAGGACATGTTACCAGGTGAACAGTATAAGTGAGGAGAGTGTGTTCTCCTGATTGTTTAATACACACGGGACATGTTACCAGATGAACAGTATAAGTGAGGAGAGTGTGTTCCCCTGATGGTGTAATACGCACTGGACATGTTACCAGGTGAACAGTATAAGTAAGGAGAGTGTGTTCCCCTGATGGTTTAATATACACAGGACATGTAACCAGGTGAACTGTATATGTGAGGGGCATGTGTTCCCCTGATGGTTTAATACGAACGGGACATGTTACCAGGTGAACAGTATAAGTGAGGAGAGTGTGTTCCCCTGATTGTTTAATAAACACGGGACATGTTACCAGATGAGCAGTATAAGTGAGAAGAGTGTGTTCCCCTGGTGGTTTAATATCGACGGGACATGTTACCAGGTGAACAGTATAAGTGAGGAGAGTGTGTTCCCCTGATGCTTTAATACACATGGGACATGTCACCAGGTGAACAGTGTAAGTGAGGGGAGTGTGTTCCCCTGATGGTTTTATACGCACGACACATGTTTCCAGGTGAACAGTATAAGTGAGGAGAGTGTGTTCACCTGATTGTTTAATATACACAGGACATTTTACCAGGTGAACTCTATAACTGAGCAGATTCTGTTCCCCTGATGGTTTAATATACACGGGACATGTTACCAGCTCTAGAGTAGTAGTGAGGAGAGTGTGTTCCCTTGATTGTTTAATATACACTGGACATGTTACCAGTTCTAGAGTAGAAGTGAGGAGAGTATGCTCCCCTGATTGTTTAATACGCACAGGACATGTTACCAGGTGAACAGTATAAGTGAGGTGAATGTGTTCCCCTGATGGTGTAATACGCACGGTAAATGTTACCAGGTGAACAGTATAAGTGAGGGGAATGTGTTCCCCTGGTGGTTTAATAAACACGGGACAAGTCACCAGGTGAACAGTGTAATTGAGGAGAGTGTGTTCCCCTGATGGTTTAATACGGACGGGACATGTTACCAGGTGAACAGTATAAGTGAGGAGAGTGTGATCCCCTGATGGTTTAATATACACGGGACATGTCACCAGGTGAACAGTATAAGTGAGGAGAGTGTGTTCACCTGGTGGTTTAATAAACACGGGACAAGTCACCAGGTGAACAGTGTAATTGAGGAGAGTGTGTTCCCCTGATGGTTTAATACGGACGGGACATGTTACCAGGTGAACAGTATAAGTGAGGAGAGTGTGATCCCCTGATGGTTTAATATACACGGGACATGTCACCAGGTGAACAGTATAAGTGAGGAGAGTGGGTTCCCCTGATGGCTAATATACACGTGACATGTTAACAGGTGAACAGTACAAGTGAGGAGACTGTGTTCCCATGATGGTTTAATGCACACAGGACATGTTACCAGGTGAACAGTCTAAGTGAGGAGACTTTTTTCCCCTGATGGTTTAATGCACACGGGACATGTTACCATGTGAACTCCATAAGTGAGGAGAGTGTGTTCCCCTGATGGTTTAATACACACGGGACATGTCACCAGGTGAACAGTGTAAGTGAGGAGACTGTGTTCTCCTGATTGTTTAATATACACGGGACATGTTACCAGGTGAACAGTATAAGTGAGGAGCGTGTGTTCCCCTGGTGTTTTAATATACACGGGACATGTTACCACGTGAACAGTATAAGTGAGCAGATTGTGTTCCCCTGATGGTTGAATACACACGGGACATGTCACCAGGTGAACAGTGTAAGTGAGGAGAGTGTGTTCCCCTGATGGTTTAATATACACAGGACATGACACTCGGTGAACAGTATAAGTGAGGAGAGTGTGTTCCCCTGATTGTTTAATATAAACAGGACATGTTACCAGGTGAACAGTATAAGTGAGCAAATTGTGTTCCCCTGATGGTTTAATACGAACGGGACATGTTACCAGGTGAACAGTATAAGTGAGGAGACAGTGTTCCCCTGATGGTTTAATGCACACAGGACATCTTACCAGGTGAACAGTATAAGTGAGGAGACTGTGTTCCGCTGATGGTTTAATATACACAGGACATGTTACCAGGTGAACAGTATAAGTGAGCAGAGTGTGTTCCCCTGATGGTTTAATACACACGGGACATGTTACCAGGTGAACTCTATAAGTGAGGAGAGTGTGTTCCCCCGATGGTTTAATCTATACAGGACATGTTACCAGGTGAACAGTACAAGTGAGGAGACAGTGTTCCCCTGATGGTTTAATGCACACAGGACATCTTACCAGGTGAACAGTATAAGTGAGGAGACTGTGTTCCGCTGATGGTTTAATATACACAGGACATGTTACCAGGTGAACAGTATAAGTGAGCAGAGTGTGTTCCCCTGATGGTTTAATACACACGGGACATGTTACCAGGTGAACTCTATAAGTGAGGAGAGTGTGTTCCCCCGATGGTTTAATCTATACAGGACATGTTACCAGGTGAACAGTATAAGTGAGCAGAGTTTGTTCCACTGATTGTTTAATACACACGGGAAATGTTACCAGGTGAACAGTAGAAGTGAGGAGAGTGTGTTCCCCTGATGGTTTAATAAACACAGGAAATGTTACCAGGTAAACAGTATAAGTGAGGAGAGTGTGTTCCCCTGATGGTTTAATATACACAGGACATGTTCCCAAGTGAACAGTATAAGTGAGGAGAGTGTGTTCCCCTGATTGTTTAATACACAGGGGACATGTCACCAGGTGAACAGTGTAATTGAGGAGACTGTGTTCTCCTGATTGTTTAATATACACGGGACATGTTACCATGTGAACAGTATAAGTGAGGAGAGTCTGTTCCCCTGATTGTTTAATAAACACGGGACATGTTCCCAGATGAGCAGTATAAGTGAGGAGAGTGTGTTCCCCTGATTGTTTAATACGCCGGGACATGTCACCAGGTGAACAGTATAAGTGAGGAGAGTGTGTTCTCCTGACTGTTTAGTTTATACACGGGACATGTTACCACGTGAACAGGATAAGTGAGGAGAGTGTGTTCCCCTGATGGTTTAATACACACGGGACATGTTACCAGGTGAACAGTATAAGTGAGGAGAATGTTTTCCCCTGATGGTTTAATATACACAGGACATGTCACCAGTTGAACAGTATAAGTGAGGAGAATGTTTTCCCCTGATGGTTTAATATAGACGGGACATGTCACCAGGTGAACAGTATAAGTGAGGAGAATGTTTTCCCCTGATGGTTTAATATAGACGGGACATGTTACCTGGTGAACAGTATAAGTGAGGAGCGTGTGTTCCCCTGGTGTTTTAATATACACGGGACATGTTACCACGTGAACAGTATAAGTGAGCAGATTGTGTTCCCCTGATGGTTGAATACACACGGGACATGTCAACAGGTGAACAGTGTAAGTGAGGAGAGTGTGTTCCCCTGATGGTTTAATATACACAGGACATGACACTCGGTGAACAGTATAAGTGAGGAGAGTGTGTTCCCCTGATTGTTTAATATAAACAGGACATGTTACCAGGTGAACAGTATAAGTGAGCAGATTGTGTTCCCCTGATGGTTTAATACGAACGGGACATGTTACCAGGTGAACAGTATAAGTGAGGAGAGTGTGTTCCCCTGATTGTTTAATACACACGGGACCTGTTACCAGGTGAACAGCATAAGAGAGGAGAGTTTGTTCCCCTGATTGTTTAATACACACGGGACATGTCACCAGGTGAACAGTAGAAGTGAGGAGAGTGTGTTCCCCTGATTGTTTAATACACACGGGACATGTCACCAGGTGAACAGTATAAGTGAGGAGAGTGTGTTCCCCTGATTGTTTAATATACACAGGACATGTTACCAGATGGACTGTATAAGTGAGCAGAGTGTGTTCCCCTGATGGTTTAATATACATGGGACATGTTAGCAGGTGAACTCTATAACTGAGCAGATTCTGTTCCCCTGATGGTTTAATATAAACGGGACATGTTACCAGCTCTAGAGTAGAAGTGAGGAGAGAGTGTTCCCCTGATTGTTTAATACGCACGGGACATGTCACCAGGTGAACAATATAAGTGAGGAGAGTGTGTTCCCCTGATGGTTTAATGCACACAGGACATGTTGCCAGGTGAACAGCATAAGTGAGGAGACTGTGTTCCCCTGATGGTTTAATGTACACAGGACATGTTACCAGGTGAACAGCATAAGTGAGCAGAGTGTGTTCCCCTGATGGTTTAATACACATGGGACATGTTACCAGGTGACCTCGATAAGTGAGGAGGGTGTGTTCCCCTGATGGTTTAATCTATACAGGACATGTTACCAGGTGACAGTACAAGTGAGGAGACAGAGTTCCCCTGATGGTTTAATGCACACAGGACATCTTACCAGGTGAACAGTATAAGTGAGGAGACTGTGTTCCGCTGATGGTTTAATATACACAGGACATGTTACCAGGTGAACAGTATAAGTGAGCAGAGTGTGTTCCCCTGATGGTTTAATACACACGGGACATGTTACCAGGTGAACTCTATAAGTGAGGAGAGTGTGTTCCCCCGATGGTTTAATCTATACAGGACATGTTACCAGGTGAACAGTATAAGTGAGCAGAGTTTGTTCCACTGATTGTTTAATACACACGGGAAATGTTACCAGGTGAACAGTAGAAGTGAGGAGAGTGTGTTCCCCTGATGGTTTAATACACACAGGAAATGTTACCAGGTAAACAGTATAAGTGAGGAGAGTGTGTTCCCCTGATGGTTTAATATACACAGGACATGTTCCCAAGTGAACAGTATAAGTGAGGAGAGTGTGTTCCCCTGATTGTTTAATACACAGGGGATATGTCACCAGGTGAACAGCATACGAGAGGAGAGTCTGTTCCCCTCATGGTTTAATATACACGGGACACGTCACCAGGTGAACAGTATAAGTGAGGAGAGTGTGTTCCCCTGATGGTTTAATACACTTGGGACATGTCACCAGGTGAACAGCATACGAGAGGAGAGTCTGTTCCCCTCATGGTTTAATATACACGGGACACGTCACCAGGTGAACAGTATAAGTGAGGAGAGTGTGTTCCCCTGATGGTTTAATACACTTGGGACATGTCACCAGGTGAACAGTATAATTGAGGAGAATGTTTTCCCCTGATGGTTTAATATACACGGGACATGTCACCAGTAGAACAGGAGAAGTGAGGAGAATGTTTTCCCCTGATGGTTTAATATAGACGGGACATGTCACCAGGTGAACAGTATAAGTGAGGAGAATGTTTTCCCCTGATGGTTTAATATAGACAGGACATGTTACCTGGTGAACAGTATAAGTGAGGAGAGTGTGTTCCCCTGGTGTTTTAATATACACGGGACATGTTACCACGTGAACAGTATAAGTGAGCAGATTGTGTTCCCCTGATGGTTTAATACACTCGGGACATGTCACCAGGTGAACAGTATAAGTGAGGAGAGTGTGTTCCCCTGATGGTTTAATATACACAGGACATGTCACTCGGTGAACATTATAAGTGAGGAGAGTGTGTTCCCCTGATTGTTTAATATAAACAGGACATGTTACCAGGTGAACAGTATAAGTGAGCAGATTGTGTTCCCCTGATGGTTTAATATACACGGGACATGTCACCAGGTGAACAGTATAATTGAGGAGAATGTTTTCCCCTGATGGTTTAATATAGACGGGACTTGTTACCTGGTGAACAGTATAAGTGAGGAGAGTGTGTTCCGCTGGTGTTTTAATATACACGGGACATGTTACCACCTGAACAGTATCAGTGAGCAGATTGTGTTCCCCTGATGGTTTAATACACACGGGACATGTTACCAGGTGAACAGTATAAGTGAGGAGAGTGTGTTCCCCTGATTGTTTAATATACACAGGACATGTCACCAGGTGAACAGTATCAGTGAGCAGATTGTGTTCCCCTGATGGTTTAATATAGACAGGACATGTTACCTGGTGAACAGTATAAGTGAGGAGAGTGTGTTCCCCTATTGTTTTAATATACACGGGACATGTCACCAGGTGAACAGTATCAGTGAGCAGATTGTGTTCCCCTGATGGTTTAATGTACACAGGACATGTTAAAAGGTGAACATTATAAGTGAGCAGAGTGTGTTCCCCTGATGGTTTAATACACACGGGACATTTTACCAGGTGAACTCGATAAGTGAGGAGGGTGTGTTCCCCTGATGGTTTAATATTCACGGGACATGTTACCAGGGGAACAGTATAAGTGAGTAGACTGTGTTCCCCTGATGGTTTAATGCGCACGGGACATGTTACCAGGTGAACAGCATAAGTGAGGAGAGTGTGTTACCCTGATGTTTTAATGTACACAGGACATGTTAACAGGTGAACATTATAAGTGAGCAGAGTGTGTTCCCCTGATGGTTTAATACACACGGGACATTTTACCAGGTGAACTCGATAAGTGAGTAGGGTGTGTTCCCCTGATGGTTTAATATTCACGGGACATGTTACCAGGGGAACAGTATAAGTGAGTAGACTGTGTTCCCCTGATGGTTTAATGCGCACGGGACATGTCACCAGGTGAACAGCATAAGTGAGGAGAGTGTGTTACCCTGATGGTTTAATGTACACAGGACATGTTACCAGGTGAACAGTATAAGTGAGCAGAATGTGTTCCCCTGATGGTTTAATACACACGGGACATGTTACCAGGTGAACTCGATAAGTGAGGAGGGTGTGTTCCCCTGACGGTTTATTCTATACAGGACATGTTACCAGGTGAACAGTATAAGTGAGCAGAGTGTGTTCCCCTGATGGTTCAATATACTCGGGTCATGTTACCAGGTGAACAGTAGAAGTGAGCAGAGTTTGTTCCCCTGATTGTTTAATACACACGGGAAATGTTACCAGGCGAACAGTATAAGTGAGGAGAGTGTGTTCCCCTGATGGTTTAATATACACAGGACATGTTACCAGATGAGCAGTAGAAGTGAGGGGAATGTGTTCCCCTGATGGTTTAATACGAACGGGACATGTTACCTGGTGAATAGTATAAGTGAGGAGAATGTGTTCCCTTGATTGTTTAATGCACACGGGACATGTTACCAGATGAGCAGTATAAGTGAGGAGAGGGTGTTCCCCTGGTGGTTTAATATACACGGGACATGTTACCAGGTGAACAGCATAAGTGAGGAGAGTGTGTTCCCCTGATGGTTTAATACGCACGGGACATGTCACCAGGTGAACAGTATATGTGAGGAGAGTGTGTTCCCCTGATTGTTTAATATACACAGGACATGTTACCAGATGAACTGCATAAGTGAGCAGACTGTGTTTCCCTGATTGTTTAATACACACGGGACATGTCACCAGGTGAACAGTACAAGTGAGGAGACTGTGTTCCCCTGATGGTTTAATGCACACAGGACATGTTACCAGGTGAACAGTATAACTGAGGAGACTTTGTTCCCCTGATGGTTTAATATACACAGGACATGTTACCAGGTGAACAGTATAAGTGAGCAGAGTGTGTTCCCCTGATGGTTTAATACACACGGGACATGTTACCAGGTGAACTCTATAAGTGAGGAGGGTGTGTTCCCCTGATGGTTTAATCTATA
The DNA here is from genome assembly GCF_036365525.1 of Heterodontus francisci. Lineage (NCBI taxonomy): Eukaryota > Metazoa > Chordata > Chondrichthyes > Heterodontiformes > Heterodontidae > Heterodontus > Heterodontus francisci. The sequence goes on from NW_027141546.1 coordinate 184,758, forward strand.
CAGGACATGTTACCAGGTGAGCAGTATATGTGAGCAGAGTTTGTTCCACTGATTGTTTAATACACACGGGAAATGTTACCAGGTGAACAGTAGAAGTGAGGAGATTGTGTTCCCCTGATGTTTTAATACACACAGGACATGTTACCAGGTAAACAGTATAAGTGAGGAGATTGTGTTCCCCTGATGGTTGAATATACACAGGACATGTTGCCAAGTGAACAGTATAAGTGAGGAAAGTGTGTTCCCCTGATGGTTGAAAACACAGGGGACATGTCACCAGGTGAACAGCATACGATAGGAGAGTCTGTTCCCCTCATGGTTTAATATACACGGGACACGTCACCAGGTGAACAGTATAATTGAGGAGAATGTTGTCCCCTGATGGTTTAATATACACGGGACATGTCACCAGTTGAACAGTACAAGTGAGGAGAATGTTTTCCCCTGATGGTTTAATATAGACGGGACATGTCACCAGGTGAACAGTATAAGTGAGGAGAATGTTTTCCCCTGATGGTTTAAAAGAGACGGGACATGTTACCAGGTGAACAGTATAAGTGAGGAGAGTGTGTTCCCCTGGAGGTTTAATATACACGGGACATGTTACCACGTGAACAGTATAAGTGAGCAGATTGTGTTCCCCTGATGGTTTAATACACACGGGACATGTCACCAGGTGAACAGTGTAAGTGAGGAGAGTGTGTTCCCCTGATGGTTTAATATAAACAGGACATGTTACCAGGTGAACAGTATAAGTGAGGAGAGTGTGTTCTCATGATTGTTTAATATACGCAGGACATGATACCAGGTGAACAGTATAAGTGAGGAGAGTGTGTTCCCCTGATTGTTTAATATAAACAGGACATGTTACCAGGTGAACAGTATAAGTGAGGAGAGTGTGTTCTCATGATTGTTTAATATACACAGGACATGTTACCAGGTGAACAGTATAAGTGAGGAGAGTGTGTTCTCCTGATTGTTTAATATACACAGGACATGTTACCAGGTGAACAGTATAAGTGAGGAGAGTGTGTTCCCCTGTTGGTTTAATATAAACAGGACATGTTACCAGGTGAACAGTATAAGTGAGGAGAGTGTGTTCCCCTGATTGTTTAATATAAACAGGACATGTTACCAGGTGAACAGTATAAGTGAGGAGAGTGTGTTCCCGTGTTGGTTTAATGCACACGGGACATGTCACCAGGTGAACAGTATTAGTGAGGAGAGTGTGTTCCCCTGATTGTTTAATATACACAGGACATGTTACCAGGTGAACAGTTTAAGTGAGGAGAGTGTGTTCCCCTGATGGTTTAATATACACAGGGCATGTTACCAGGTGATCAGTATAAGTGAGGAGAGTGTGTTCCCCTGATGGTTTAATATACACAGGACATGTTACCAGGTGAACAGTATAAGTGAGCAGAGTGTCTTCCCCTGTTGGTTTAATGCACACGGGACATGTCACCAGGTGAACAGTTTAAGTGAGGAGAGTGTGTTCCCCTCATTGTTTAATATACACAGGACATGTTACCAGGTGAACAGTTTAATTGAGGAGAGTGTGTTCCCCTGATGGTTTAATATACACAGGGCATGTTACCAGGTGAACAGTATAAGTGAGGAGAGTGTGTTCCCCTGATGGTTTAATATACACAGGACATGTTGCCAGGTGATCAGTATAAGTGAGGAGAGTGTGTTCCCCTGATGGTTTAATATACACAGGACATGTTACCAGGTGAAAAGTATAAGTCCGGACAGTGTGTTCCCCTGATGGTTTAATATACACAGGACATGTTACCAGGTAAACAGTATATGTGAGGAGAGTGTGTTCCCCTGATGGTTTAATATACACAGGACATGTTACCAGATGAACTGTATAAGTGAGCAGAGTGTGTTCCCCTGATGGTTTAATATACATGGGACATGTTAGCAGGTGAACTCTATAACTGAGCAGATTCTGTTCCCCTGATGGTTTAATATACACGGGACATGTTACCAGATGAGCAGTATAAGTGAGGAGAGTGTGTTCCCCTGGTGGTTTAATATACACAGGACATGTTACCAGATGAGCAGTATAAATGAGGAGAGTGTGTTCCCCTGGTGGTTTAATATACACGGGACATGTTACCAGGTGAACAGCATAAGTGAGGGGAGTGAGTTCCCCTGATGGTTTAATACATGCGGGACATGTCACCAGGTGAACAGTGTAAGTGAGGAGAGTGTGTTCCCCTGAAGGTTTAATACGCACGGGACATGTCACCAGGTGAACAGTATATGTGAGGAGAGTTTGTTCCCCTGATTGTTTAATATACACAGGACATGTCACCAGGTGAACAGTACAAGTGAGGAGACAGTGTTCCCCTGATGGTTTAATGCACACAGGACATGTTACCAGGTGAACAGGATAAGTGAGGAGACTGTGTTCCGCTGATGGTTTAATATACACAGGACATGTTACCAGGTGAACAGTATAAGTGAGCAGAGTGTGTTCCCCTGATGGTTTAATACACACGGGACATGTTACCAGGTGAACTCTATAAGTGAGGAGAGTGTGTTCCCCTGATGGTTTAATCTATACAGGACATGTTACCAGGTGAGCAGTATATGTGAGCAGAGTTTGTTCCACTGATTGTTTAATACACACGGGAAATGTTACCAGGTGAACAGTAGAAGTGAGGAGAGTGTGTTCCCCTGATGGTTTAATACACACAGGAAATGTTACCAGGTAAACAGTATAAGTGAGGAGAGTGTGTTCCCCTGATGATTTAATACACACAGGACATGTTCCCAAGTGAACAGTATAAGTGAGGAGAGTGTGTTCCCCTGATTGTTTAATACACAGGGGACATGTCACCAGGTGAACAGCATACGAGAGGAGAGTCTGTTCCCCTCATGGTTTAATATACACGGGACACGTCACCAGGTGAACAGTATAAGTGGGGAGAGTGTGTTCCCTTGATGGTTTAATACACTTGGGACATGTCACCAGGTGAACAGTATAATTGAGGAGAATGTTTTCCCCTGATGGTTTAATATACACTGGACATGTCACCAGTTGAACAGTATAAGTGAGGAGAATGTTTTCCCCTGATGGTTTAATATAGACGGGACATGTCACCAGGTGAACAGTATAAGTGAGGAGAATGTTTTCCTCTGATGGTTTAATATAGACAGGACATGTTACCTGGTGAACAGTATAAGTGAGGAGAGTGTGTTCCCCTGGTGTTTTAATATACACGGGACATGTTACCACGTGAACAGTATAAGTGAGCAGATTGTGTTCCCCTGATGGCTTAATATACACAGGACATGTCACTCGGTGAACAGTATAAGTGAGGAGAGTGTGTTCCCCTGATTGTTTAATATAAACAGGACATGTTACCAGGTGAACAGTATAAGTGAGCAGATTGTGTTCCCCTGATGATTTAATACGAACGGGACATGTTACCAGTTGAACAGTATAAGTGAGGAGAGTGTGTTCCCCTGATTGTTTAATACACACGGGACATATTACCAGATGAGCAGTATAAGTGAGGAGAGTGTGTTCCCCTGGTGGTTTAATATACACGGGACATGTTACCAGGTGAACAGCATAAGTGAGGAGAGTGTGTTCCCCTGATGGTTTAATACACTTGGGACATGTCACCAGGTGAACAGTATCATTGAGGAGAATGTTTTCCCCTGATGGTTTAATATAGACGGGACATGTTACCTGGTGAACAGTATAAGTGAGGAGAGTGTGTTCCGCTGGTGTTTTAATATACACGGGACATGTTACCACGTGAACAGTATCAGTGAGCAGATTGTGTTCCCCTGATGGTTTAATACACACGGGACATGTCACTCGGTGAACAGTATAAGTGAGGAGAGTGTGTTCCCCTGATTGTTTAATATAAACAGGACATGTCACCAGGTGAACAGTATAAGTGAGGAGAATGTTTTCACCTGATGGTTTAATGCACACAGGACATGTTACCAGGTGAACAGTATAAGTGAGGAGAGTGTGTTCCCCTGATTGTTTAATATACACGGGACATTTTACCAGGTGAACTCGATAAGTGAGGAGGGTGTGTTCCCCTGATGGTTTAATATTCACGGGACATGTTACCAGGGGAACAGTATAAGTTAGTAGACTGTGTTCCCCTGATGGTTTAATGCGCACGGGACATGTTACCAGGTGAACAGCATAAGTGAGGAGAGTGTGTTACCCTGATGGTTTAATGTACACAGGACATGTTACCAGGTGAACAGTATAAGTGAGCAGAGTGTGTTCCCCTGATGGTTTAATACACACGGGACATGTTACCAGGTGAACAGTATAAGTGAGGAGGGTGTGTTCCCCTGATGGTTTATTCTATACAGGACATGTTACCAGGTGAACAGTATAAGTGAGCAGAGTGTGTTCCCCTGATGGTTCAATATACTCGGGTCATGTTACCAGGTGAACAGTATAAGTGAGCAGAGTTTGTTCCCCTGATTGTTTAATACACAAGGGACATGTTACCAGGTGAACAGTATAAGTGAGGAGGGTGTGTTCCCCTGATGGTTTATTCTATACAGGACATGTTACCAGGTGAACAGTATAAGTGAGCAGAGTGTGTTCCCCTGATGGTTCAATATACTCGGGCCATGTTACCAGGTGAACAGTATATGTGAGGAGAGTGTGTTCCCCTGATTGTTTAATACACACGGGACATGTTACCAGGTGAACTCGATAAGTGAGGAGGGTGTGTTCCCCTGATGGTTTATTCTATACAGGACATGTTACCAGGTGAACAGTATAAGTGAGCAGAGTGTGTTCCCCTGATGGTTCAATATACTCGGGTCATGTTACCAGGTGAACAGTATAAGTGAGCAGAGTTTGTTCCCCTGATTGTTTAATACACAAGGGACATGTTACCAGGTGAACAGTATAAGTGAGGAGGGTGTGTTCCCCTGATGGTTTATTCTATACAGGACATGTTACCAGGTGAACAGTATAAGTGAGCAGAGTGTGTTCCCCTGATGGTTCAATATACTCGGGCCATGTTACCAGGTGAACAGTATAAGTGAGGAGAGTGTGTTCCCCTGATGGTTTAATGCACACAGGACATGTAACGAGGTGAACAGTATAAGTGAGGAGACTGTGTTCCGCTGATGGTTTAATATACACAGGACATGTTACCAGGTGAACAGTATAAGTGAGCAGAGTGTGTTCCCCTGATGGTTTAATACACAAGGAACATGTTACCAGGTGAACTCTATAAGTGAGGAGAGTGTGTTCCCCTGATGGTTTAATATACACGGGACATGTTACCAGGTGAACAGTATAAGTGAGCAGAGTTTGTTCCACTGATTGTTTAAGACACACGGGAAATGTTACCAGGTGAACAGTAGAAGTGAGGAGAGTGTGTTCCCCTGATGGTTTAATACACACAGGAAATGTTACCAGGTAAACAGTATAAGTGAGGAGAGTGTGTTCCCCTGATGGTTTAATATACACAGGACATGTTCCCAAGTGAACAGTATAAGTGAGGAGAGTGTGTTCCCCTGATTGTTTAATACACAGGGGATATGTCACCAGGTGAACAGCATACGAGAGGAGAGTCTGTTCCCCTCATGGTTTAATATACACGGGACACGTCACCAGGTGAACAGTATAAGTGAGGAGAGTGTGTTCCCCTGATGGTTTAATACACTTGGGACATGTCACCAGGTGAACAGTATAATTGAGGAGAATGTTTTCCCCTGATGGTTTAATATACACGGGACATGTCACCAGTTGAACAGTATAAGTGAGGAGAATGTTTTCCCCTGATGGTTTAATATAGACGGGACATGTCACCAGGTGAACAGTATAAGTGAGGAGAATGTTTTCCCCTGAAGGTTTAATATAGACAGGACATGTTACCTGGTGAACAGTATAAGTGAGGAGAGTGTGTTCCCCTGGTGTTTGAATATACACGGGACATGTTACCACGTGAACAGTATAAGTGAGCAGATTGTGTTCCCCTGATGGTTTAATACACTCGGGACATGTCACCAGGTGAACAGTATAAGTGAGGAGAGTGTGTTCCCCTGATGGTTTAATATACACAGGACATGTCACTCGGTGAACATTATAAGTGAGGAGAGTGTGTTCCCCTGATTGTTTAATATAAACAGGACATGTTACCAGGTGAACAGTATAAGTGAGCAGATTGTGTTCCCCTGATGGTTTAATACGAACGGGACATGTTGCCAGGTGAACAGTTTTAGTGAGGAGAGTGTGTTCCCCTGGTGGTTTAATATACACGGGACATGTTACCAGGTGAACAGCATAAGTGGTGACAGTGTGTTCCCCTGATGGTTTAATACACTTGGGACATGTCACCAGGTGAACAGTATAATTGAGGAGAATGTTTTCCCCTGATGGTTTAATATAGACGGGACTTGTTATCTGGTGAACAGTATAAGTGAGGAGAGTGTGTTCCGCTGGTGTTTTAATATACACGGGACATGTTACCACCTGAACAGTATCAGTGAGCAGATTGTGTTCCCCTGATGGTTTAATACACACGGGACATGTCACCAGGTGAACAGTGTAAGTGAGGAGAGTGTGTTCCCCTGATGGTTTAATATACACAGGACATGTCACTCGGTGAACAGTATAAGTGAGAGAGTGTGTTCCCCTGATTGTTTAATATAAACAGGACATGTCACCAGGTGAACAGTATAAGTGAGGAGAATGTTTTCCCCTGATGGTTTAATATAGACAGGACATGTTACCTGGTGAACAGTAGAAGTGAGGAGAGTGTGTTCCCCTGGTGTTTTAATATACACGGGACATGTCACCAGGTGAACAGTATAAGTGAGGAGAGTGTGTTCTCCTGGTGGTTTAATGCACACAGGACATGTTACCAGATGAACTGTATAAGTGAGGAGAGTGTGTTCCCCTGATGGTTAAATAGACACGGGACATGTTACCAGATGAACAGTGTAAGTGAGGAGAGTGTGTTCCCCTGATGGTGTAATACGCACGGGACACGTTACCAGATGAACAGTATAAGTGAGGAGAGTGTGTTCCCATGATGGTTTAATACGCACAGGACATGTTACCAGGTGAACAGTATAAGTCAGGAGAATGTGTTCCCCTGATGGTTTAATACTGACAGGACGTGTCACCAGGTGAACTGTATAAGTGAGGAGAGTGTGTTACCCTGATGGTTAAATAGACACGGGACATGTTACCAGATGAACAGTGTAAGTGAGGAGAGTGTGTTCCCCTGATGGTGTAATACGCACGGGACACGTTACCAGATGAACAGTATAAGTGAGGAGAGTGTGTTCCCATGATGGTTTAATGCACACAGGACATGTTACCAGATGAACTGTATAAGTGAGGAGAGTGTGTTCCCCTGATTGTTTAATGTACACGGGACATGTTACCACGTGAATAGAACAAGTGAGGAGAGTGTGTTCCCCTGATTATTTAATACACACGGGACATGTTACCAGGTGAACAGTATAAGTGAGGAGAGTATGTTCCCCTGATGGTTTAATATACACGGGACATGTCACCAGGTGAACAGTGCAAGTGAGGAGAGTGTGTTCCCCTGATTGTTTAATATACACAGGAGATGTAACCAGGTGAACAGCATACGTGAGGAGAGTGTGTTCCCCTGATGGTTTAATATACACGGGACATGTTACCAGGTGAAGAGTATAAGTGAGGAGTGTGTGTGCCCCTGATGGTTTAACATACACAGGACATGTTACCAGGTAAACTGTATAAGTGAGGAGATTGTGTTCCCCTGATGGTTTAATACACACAGGACATGTTACCAGGTGAACAGTATAAATGAGGAGAGTGTGTTCCCCTGATTGTTTAATACGCACGGGACATGTCACCAGGTGAACAGTATAAGTGAGGAGAGTGTGTCCCCCTGATTGTTAATATACACGGGACATGTTACCAGGTGAACAGAATAGTGAGGAGAGTGTTTTCCCCTGATGGTTTAATGTGCACGGGACATGTTACCAGGTGAACAGTATAAGTGAGGAGAGTGAGTTCCCCTGATGATTTAATATACACGGGACATGTTACCAGGTGAAGAGCCGAAGTGAGGAGAGTGTGTTCCCCTGATTGTTTAATACACTCGGGTCATGTCACCAGGTGAACAGTATAAGTGAGGAGAGTGTGTTCCCCTGATGGTTTAACATACACGGGACATGTTACCAGGTGAACAGTATAAGTGTGGAGAGTGTGTTCCCCTGATGGTTTAACATACACGGGACATGTTACCAGGTGAACAGTATAAGTGAGGAGAGTGTGTTCCCCTGATGGTTTAACATACACGGGACATGTTACCAGGTGAACAGTATAAGTGAGGAGAGTGTGTTCCCCTGATGGTTTATTATACACGCGACATGTTACCAGATGAAAAGTGTAAGTGAGCAGAGTGTGTTCCCCTGATTGTTTAATACGCACGGGACATGTCACCAGGTGAACAGTATAAGTGAGGAGAGTGTGTTCCCCTGATGGTTTAATGCTCACGGGACATGTTGCCAGAAAAACAGTAGAAGTGAGGAGAGTGTGTTCCCATAATGGTTTCATATACACGGGACATGTTACCAGGTGAACAGTATAAGTGAGGAGAGGGTGTTCCCCTGATTGTTTAATAGACACGGGACATATTACCAGGTGAACAATATAAGTGAGGAGAGTGTGTTCCCCTGATGGTTTAATATACACAGAACATATTACCAGGTGAACATTATAAGTGAGGAGAGTGTGTTCCCCTGATGGTTTAATATACACCGGACATGTCACCATGTGAACAGTATAAGTGAGGAGAGTGTGTTCCCCTGATGGTTTAATATACACAGAACATATTACCAGGTGAACATTATAAGTGAGGAGAGTGTCTTCCCCTGATGGTTTAATACACACGGGAAATGTCACCAGGTGAACAGTATAAGTGAGGAGAGTGTGTTCCCCTGAAGGTTTAATATACACTGGACATGTTACCTGGTGAAGAGTATAAGTGAGGAGAGAGTGTTGCCCTGATGATTTAATATACACGGGACATGTTACCAGGTGAAGAGCAGAAGTGAGGAGAGTGTGTTCCCCTGATTGTTTAATACAATCGGGACATGTCACCAGGTGAACAGTATAAGTGAGGAGAGTGTGTTCCCCTGATGGGTTAATATACACAGGACACGTTACCTGATGAAGAGTATAAGTGAGGAGAGTGTATTCCCCTGATGGTTTAACATACACGGGACATGTTACCAGGTGAACAGTATAAGTGAGGAGAGTGTGTTCCCCTGATGATTTAATATACACGGGACCTGTCACCAGGTGAACAGTATAAGTGAGGAGAGTGTGTTCCCCTGATGGTTTAATATACACGGGACATGTTACCAGGTGAACAGTATAAGTGAGGAGAGTGTGTTACCCTGATTGTTTAATACGCACGGGACATGTTACCAGGTGAACAGTATAAGTGAAGAGAGTGTGTTCCCATGATGGTTTCATGTACACAGGACATGTTACCAGGTGAACAGTATAAGTGAGGAGAGCGTGTTCCCCTGATTGTTTAATACGCACGGGACATGTTACCAGTTGAACATTAGAAGTGAGGAGAGTGTGTTCCCATGATGGTTTCATATACACGGGACATGTTACCAGGTGAACAGTATAAGTGAGGAGAGTGTGTTCCCCTGATTGTTTAATACGCACGGGACATGTTACCAGGTGAACAGTATAAGTGAGGAGAGTGTGTTCCCCTGATGGTTTAATACGCACGGGACATGTTACCAGGTGAACAGTACAAGTGACGAGAGTGTGTTCCCCTGATGGTTTCATATACATGGGACATGTTACCAGGTGATCAGTAGAAGTGACGAGAGTGTGTTCCCCTGATGGTTTCATATACATGGGACATGTTACCAGGTGAACAGTATAAGTGAGGAGAGTGTGTTCCCCTGATTGTTTAATACACACGGGACATGTTACTAGATGAACAGAATAGTGAGGAGAGTGTTTTCCCATGATGGTTTAATGCACACGGGACATGTTACCAGGTGAACAGTATAAGTGAGGAGAGTGTGTTCCCCTGATTGTTTAATACACACGAGACATGTCACCAGGTGAACAGAATAACTGAGGAGAGTGTGTTCCCTGATTGTTTAATGCACACGGGACATGTTACCAGGTGAACAGTACAAGTGAGGAGAGTGTGTTCCACTGATGGTTTAATACGCACGGGACATGTAACCAGGTGAACAGTATAAGTGAGGAGAGTATGTTCCCATGATGGTTTAATATACGCGGGACATGTCACCAGGTGAACAGTATAAGTGAGGAGAGTGTGTTCCCCTGAAGGTTTAATATACACAGGACATGTTACCTGGTGAAGAATATAAGTGAGGAGAGTGTGTTCCCCTGATGGTTTAATATACACAGGACATGTCACCAGGTGAACAGTATAAGTGAGCAGATTGTGTTCCCCAGATGGCTTAATATGCACGGGACATGTTACCAGGTGAACAGTCTAAGTGAGGAGAGTGAGTTCCCCTGATGGTTTATTAAACACGAGACATGTTACCAGGTGAACAGTATATGTGAGGAGAGTGTGTTGCCCTGATGATTTAATATACACGGGACATGTTACCAGGTCAAGAGCGGAAGTGAGGAGAGTGTGTTCCCATGATTGTTTAATACACTCGGGACATCTCACCAGGTGAACAGTGTAAGTGAGGAGATTGTGTTCCCCTGATTGTTTCATATACATGGGACATGTTCCCAGGTGAACAGGATAAGTGAAGAGAGTGTGTTCCCCTGATGGTTTAATATGCACAGGACATGTTACCAGGTGAACAGTATAAGTGAGGAGAGTGTGTTCCCCTGATTGTTTAATACGCACGGGACATGTTACCAGGTGAACAGTATAAGTGAGGAGACTGTGTTCCCCTGATTGTTTAATGCACACGGGTCACGTCACCAGGTGAACAGTATAAGTGAGGAGATTGTGTTCCCCTGATTGTTTAATACGCACGGGACATGTTACCAGATGAACAGTATAAGTGAGGAGAGTGTGTTCCCCAGATGGCTTAATATGCACGGGACATGTTACCAGGTGAACAGTATAAGTGAGGAGAGTGTGTTCCCCTGATGGTTTAATATACTTAGGACATGTTACCTGGTGAAGTGTATAAGTGAGGAGAGAGTGTTCCCCTGATGGTTTAATATACACAGGACATGTCACTAGGTGAAAAGTATATGTGAGGAGACTGTGTTCCACTGATTGTTTAATGCACACGGGACATGTGACAAGGTGAACATTATAAGTGAGGAGAGTGTGTTCCCCTGATGGTTTAATACACACGGGACATGTTACCAGGTGAACAGTATAAGTGAGGAGAGTGTGTTCCCCTTATGGTTTAATATCGACGGGACATATGACCAGATGAACAGAAGAAGTGAGGAGAGTGTGTTCCCCTGATGGTTTAATATACACGGGATACGTTACCAGATGAACAGTATAAGTGAGGAGAGTGTGTTCCCCTGATTTTTTAATGCACACGGGACATGTTACCAGGTGAACAGTAGAAGTGAGGAGAGTGTGTTCCCATGATGGTTTCATATACATGGGACATGTTACCAGGTGAACAGTGTAAGTGAGGAGAGTGTGTTCCCCTGATGGTTTAATATACACGGGATATGTTACCAGATGATCAGTATAAGTGAGGAGAGTGTGTTCCCCTGATGGTTTAATACACACGGGACATGTTACCAGGTGAACAGTATAAGTGAGGAGAGTGTGTTCCCCTGATTGTTTAATACACACGCGACATGTTACCAGATGAACAGTATAAATGAGGAGAGAGTGTTCCCCTGATTGTTTAATAAACACGGGACATGTCAGCAGGTGAACAGTATAAGTGAGGAGAGTGTGTTCCCCTGATGGTTTAATATACACGGGACATGTTACCAGATGAACAGTATAAGTGAGGAGAGTGTGTTCCCCTGATGGTTTAATATACACGGGACATGTTCCCAGATGAACAGTATAAGTGAGGAGAGTGTGTTCCCCTGATGGTTTAATAACGACGGGACATATGACCAAATGAACAGTATAAGTGAGGAGAGTATGTTCCCCTGATGGTTTAATATACACGGGACACGTTACAAGATGAACAGTATAAGTGAGGAGATTGTGTTCCCTTGATTGTTTAATACACAAGGGACATGTCACCAGGAAAACAGTGTATGTGAGGAGAGTGTGTTCCCCTGATGGTTTAATATACACGGGACATGTCACCAGGTGATAAGAATAAGTGAGGAGAGTGTGTTCCCCTGATGGTTTAATATACACGGGACATGTCACCAGGAGAACAGTGTAAGTGAGGAGAGTGTGTTCCCCTGATGGTTTAATATACACGGGACATGTTACCAGGTGAACAGTATAAGTGAGGAGAGTCTGTTCCCCTGATTGTTTAATACACACGCGACATGTTACGAGGTGAACAGTATAAGTGAGGAGAGTGTGTTACCCTGATTGTTTAATGCACACGGGACACGTCACCAGGTGAACAGGATAAGTGAGGAGAGTGTGTTCCCCTGATGGTTTAATATACACGGGACATGTCACCAGGTGAACAGAATAAGTGAGCAGAGTGTGTTCCCCTGATTGTTTAATACACACGGGCCATGTTACCAGGTGAACAGAATAGTGAGGAGAGAGTTTTCCCCTGATGGTTTAATGCGCAAGGGACATGTTAACAGATGAACAGTATAAGTGAGGAGAGTGTGTTCCCCTGATTGTTTAATGCACACGGGACACGTCACCAGGTGAACAGTATAAGTGAGGAGAGTATGTTCCCCTGATGGTTTAAAATACACGGGACACGTTACCAGATGAACAGTATAAGTGAGGAGAGTCTGTTCCCCTGATTGTTTAATACACACGCGACATGTTACGAGGTGAACAGTATAAGTGAGGAGAGTGTGTTACCCTGATTGTTTAATGCACACGGGACACGTCACCAGGTGTACAGTATAAGTGAGGAGAGTGTGCTCCCCTGATAGTTTAATATACAAGGGACATGTTAACAGGTGAACAGTATAAGTGAGGAGAGTGTGTTCCCCTGATGGTTTCAAATACATGGGACATGTTACCAGGTGAACAGGATAAGTGAAGAGAGTGTGTTCCCCTGATGGTTTAATATGCACAGGACATGTTAAGAGGTGTACAGTATAAGTGAGGAGAGTGTGTTCCCCTGATTGTTTAATACACACGGGACATGTTACCAGGTGAACAGAATAGTGAGGAGAGTGTTTTCCCATGATGGTTTAATGCACAAGGGACATGTTACCAGGTGAACAGTATAAGTGAGGAGACTGTGTTCCCCTGATTGTTTAATACACACGGGACATGTCACCAGGTGAACAGTATAAGTGAGGAGAGTGAGTTCCCCTGATTGTTTAATGCACACGGGACATGTTACCAGGTGAACAGTATAAGTGAGGAGAGTGTGTTCCCCTGATTGTTTAATACACACCGGACATGTTACCAGGTGAACAGTATAAGTGAGGAGAGTGTGTTCCCCTGATTGTTTAATACACACCGGACATGTTACCAGGTGAACAGTATAAGTGAGGAGAGTGTGTTCCCCTGATTGTTTAATACACACGGGACATGTTACCAGGTGAACAGTATAAGTGAGGAGAGTGTGTTCCCCTGATGGTTTAATATACACGGGACATGTCACCAGGTGAACAGTATAAGTGAGGAGAGTGTGTTCCCCTGATTGTTTAATACACACCGGACATGTTACCAGGTGAACAGTATAAGTGAGGAGAGTGTGTTCCCCTGATTGTTTAATACACACGGGACATGTTACCAGGTGAACAGTATAAGTGAGGAGAGTGTGTTCCCCTGATGGTTTAATATACACGGGACATGTCACCAGGTGAACAGTATAAGTGAGGAGAGTGTGTTCCCCTGATTGTTTAATACACACGGGACATGTTACCAGGTGAACAGTATAGGTGAGGAGAGTGTGTTCCCCTGATTGTTTAATACACACGCGACATGTTACCAGATGAACAGTATAAGTGAGGAGAGAGTGTTCCCCTGATTGTTTAATAAACACGGGACATGTCAGCAGGTGAACAGTATAAGTGAGGAGAGTGTGTTCCCCTGATTTTTTTATGCACACGGGACATGTTAACAGGTGAACAGTAGAAGTGAGGAGAGTGTGTTACCATGATGGTTTCATATACATGGGACATGTTACCAGGTGAACAGTATAAGTGAAGAGAGTGTGTTCCCCTGATGGTTTAATATACACAGGACATGTTACCAGGTGAACAGTATAAGTGAGGAGAGGGTGTTCCCCTGATTGTTTAATACACACGGGACATGTTACCAGGTGAACAGAATAGTGAGGAGAGTGTGTTCCCCTGATTGTTAAATGCACACGGGACATGTGACAAGGTGAACATTATAAGTGAGGAGAGTGTGTTCCCCTGATGGTTTAATATACACCGGACATGTCACCACGTGAACAGTCTAAGTGAGGAGAGTGTGTTCCCCTGATTGTTTAATACGCACGGGACATGTCACCAGGTGAACAGTATAAGTGAGGAGAGTGTGTTCCCCTGATGGTGTAATATACACGGGACATGTTACCAGGTGAACAGTATAAGTGAGGAGAGTGTGTTCCCCTGATTGTTTAATACACACGGGACATGTTACCAGGTGAACAGTAAAAGTCAGGAGAGTGTGTTCCCCTGATGGTTTAATATACACGGGACATGTTACCAGGTGAACAGTATAAGTGAGGAGAGTGTGTTCCCCTGATTGTTTAATACACACGGGAAATGTCACCAGGTGAACAGTATAAGTGAGGAGAGTGTGTTCCCCTGATTGCTTAATACACACGGGACATGTCACCAGGTGAACAGTATAAGTGAGGAGACTGTGTTCCCCTGATTGTTTACTATATTCGCGACATGTTACAAGGTGAACATTATAAGTGAGTAGAGTGTGTTCCCCTGATGGTGTAATATACACGGGACATGTCACCAGGTGAACAGTATAAGTGAGGAGACTGTGTTCCCCTGATGGTTTAATATACACGGGACATGTCACCAGGTGAACAGTATAAGTGAGGAGACTGTGTTCCCCTGATGGTTTAATATACACAGGACATGTTACCAGGTGAACAGTATAAGTGAGGAGACTGTGTTCCCCTGATGGTGTAATATACACGGGACATGTCACCAGGTGAACAGTATAAGTGAGGAGAGTGTGTTCCCCTGATGGTTTAATACACACGGGACATGTTACCAGGTGAACAGTATAAGTGAGGAGAGTGTGTTCCCTTGATTGTTTAATAAACACGGGACATGTCACCTAGTGAACAGTATAAGTGAGGAGAGTGTGTTCCCCTGATGGTTTAAAACTCACGGGACATGTTACCAGGTGAACAGTATAAGTGAGGAGAGTGTGTTCCCCTGATGGTTTAATACACACGGGACATGTTACCAGTTGAACAGTATAAGTGAGGAGAGTGTCTTCCCTTGATTGTTTAATAAACATGGGACATGTCACCAGATGAACAGTATAAGTGAGGAGAGTGTGTTCCCCTGATTCTTTAATATACACAGGACATGTTAGCAGGTGAACAGTATAAGTGAGGAGAGTGTGTTCCCCTGATGGTTTAATATACACAGGACATGTTCCCAGGTGAACTGTATAAGTGAGGAAAGTATGTTCCCCTGATTGTTTAATACACACGGGCCATGTTACCAGGTGAACAGAATAGTGAGGAGAGTGTGTTCCCCTGATGGTTTAATGCGCAAGGGACATGTTAACAGGTGAACAGTATAAGTGAGGAGAGTGTGTTCCCCAGATGGCTTAAAATGCACGGGACATGTTACCAGGTGAACAGTATAAGTGAGGAGAGTGTGTTCCCTTGATTGTTTAATAAACATGGGACATGTCACCAGATGAACAGTATAAGTGAGGAGAGTGTGTTCCCCTGATGGTTTAATATACGCGGGATATGTTACCAGTTGATCAGTATAAGTGAGGAGAGTGTGTTCCCCTGATGGTTTAATACACACGGGACATGTTACCAGGTGAACAGTATAAGTGAGGAGAGTGTGTTCCCCTGATTGTTTAATACACACGCGACATGTTACCAGATGAACAGTATAAGTGAGGAGAGAGTGTTCCCCTGATTGTTTAATAAACACGGGACATGTCAGCAGGTGAACAGTATAAGTGAGGAGAGTGTGTTCCCCTGATGGTTTAATATACACGGGACATGTTACCAGATGAACAGTATAAGTGAGGAGAGTGTGTTCCCCTGATGGTTTAATATACACGGGACATGTTCCCAGATGAACAGTATAAGTGAGGAGAGTGTGTTCCCCTGATGGTTTAATAACGACGGGACATATGACCAAATGAACAGTATAAGTGAGGAGAGTATGTTCCCCTGATGGTTTAATATACACGGGACACGTTACCAGATGAACAGTATAAGTGAGGAGAGTGTGTTCCCCTGATTGTTTAATACACAAGGGACATGTCACCAGGTGAACAGTGTATGTGAGGAGAGTGTGTTCCCCTGATGGTTTAATATACACGGGACATGTCACCAGGTGAACAGTATAAGTGAGGAGAGTGTGTTCCCCTGATTGTTTAATACACACCGGACATGTTACCAGGTGAACAGTATAAGTGAGGAGAGTGTGTTCCCCTGATTGTTTAATACACACGGGACATGTTACCAGGTGAACAGTATAAGTGAGGAGAGTGTGTTCCCCTGATGGTTTAATATACACGGGACATGTCACCAGGTGAACAGTATAAGTGAGGAGAGTGTGTTCCCCTGATTGTTTAATACACACGGGACATGTTACCAGGTGAACAGTATAGGTGAGGAGAGTGTGTTCCCCTGATTGTTTAATACACACGGGACATGTTACCAGGTGAACAGTATAAGTGAGGAGACTGTGTTCCCCTGATGGTTTAATATACATGGGACATGTTACCAGATGAACAGTATAAGTGAGGAGAGTGTGTTCCCCTGATTTTTTTATGCACACGGGACATGTTAACAGGTGAACAGTAGAAGTGAGGAGAGTGTGTTACCATGATGGTTTCATATACATGGGACATGTTACCAGGTGAACAGTATAAGTGAAGAGAGTGTGTTCCCCTGATGGTTTAATATACACAGGACATGTTACCAGGTGAACAGTATAAGTGAGGAGAGGGTGTTCCCCTGATTGTTTAATACACACGGGACATGTTACCAGGTGAACAGAATAGTGAGGAGAGTGTGTTCCCCTGATTGTTAAATGCACACGGGACATGTGACAAGGTGAACATTATAAGTGAGGAGAGTGTGTTCCCCTGATGGTTTAATATACACCGGACATGTCACCACGTGAACAGTCTAAGTGAGGAGAGTGTGTTCCCCTGATTGTTTAATACGCACGGGACATGTCACCAGGTGAACAGTATAAGTGAGGAGAGTGTGTTCCCCTGATGGTGTAATATACACGGGACATGTTACCAGGTGAACAGTATAAGTGAGGAGAGTGTGTTCCCCTGATTGTTTAAT
Source organism: Heterodontus francisci (assembly GCF_036365525.1). Lineage (NCBI taxonomy): Eukaryota > Metazoa > Chordata > Chondrichthyes > Heterodontiformes > Heterodontidae > Heterodontus > Heterodontus francisci. The sequence goes on from NW_027141546.1 coordinate 202,365, forward strand.
ACACACGGGACATGTTACCAGGTGAACAGTAAAAGTCAGGAGAGTGTGTTCCCCTGATGGTTTAATATACACGGGACATGTTACCAGGTGAACAGTATAAGTGAGGAGAGTGTGTTCCCCTGATTGTTTAATACACACGGGAAATGTCACCAGGTGAACAGTATAAGTGAGGAGAGTGTGTTCCCCTGATTGTTTAATACACACGGGACATGTCACCAGGTGAACAGTATAAGTGAGGAGACTGTGTTCCCCTGATTGTTTACTATATTCGCGACATGTTACAAGGTGAACATTATAAGTGAGTAGAGTGTGTTCCCCTGATGGTGTAATATACACGGGACATGTCACCAGGTGAACAGTATAAGTGAGGAGACTGTGTTCCCCTGATGGTTTAATATACACGGGACATGTCACCAGGTGAACAGTATAAGTGAGGAGACTGTGTTCCCCTGATGGTTTAATATACACAGGACATGTTACCAGGTGAACAGTATAAGTGAGGAGACTGTGTTCCCCTGATGGTGTAATATACACGGGACATGTCACCAGGTGAACAGTATAAGTGAGGAGAGTGTGTTCCCCTGATGGTTTAATACACACGGGACATGTTACCAGGTGAACAGTATAAGTGAGGAGAGTGTGTTCCCTTGATTGTTTAATAAACACGGGACATGTCACCAAGTGAACAGTATAAGTGAGGAGAGTGTGTTCCCCTGATGGTTTAAAACTCACGGGACATGTTACCAGGTGAACAGTATAAGTGAGGAGAGTGTGTTCCCCTGATGGTTTAATACACACGGGACATGTTACCAGGTGAACAGTATAAGTGAGGAGAGTGTCTTCCCTTGATTGTTTAATAAACATGGGACATGTCACCAGATGAACAGTATAAGTGAGGAGAGTGTGTTCCCCTGATTCTTTAATATACACAGGACATGTTAGCAGGTGAACAGTATAAGTGAGGAGAGTGTGTTCCCCTGATGGTTTAATACACACGGGCCATGTTACCAGGTGAACAGAATAGTGAGGAGAGTGTGTTCCCCTGATGGTTTAATGCGCAAGGGACATGTTAACAGGTGAACAGTATAAGTGAGGAGAGTGTGTTCCCCAGATGGCTTAAAATGCACGGGACATGTTACCAGGTGAACAGTATAAGTGAGGAGAGTGTGTTCCCTTGATTGTTTAATAAACATGGGACATGTCACCAGATGAACAGTATAAGTGAGGAGAGTGTGTTCCCCTGATGGTTTAATATACGCGGGATATGTTACCAGTTGATCAGTATAAGTGAGGAGAGTGTGTTCCCCTGATGGTTTAATACACACGGGACATGTTACCAGGTGAACAGTATAAGTGAGGAGAGTGTGTTCCCCTGATTGTTTAATACACACGCGACATGTTACCAGATGAACAGTATAAGTGAGGAGAGAGTGTTCCCCTGATTGTTTAATAAACACGGGACATGTCAGCAGGTGAACAGTATAAGTGAGGAGAGTGTGTTCCCCTGATGGTTTAATATACACGGGACATGTTACCAGATGAACAGTATAAGTGAGGAGAGTGTGTTCCCCTGATGGTTTAATATACACGGGACATGTTCCCAGATGAACAGTATAAGTGAGGAGAGTGTGTTCCCCTGATGGTTTAATAACGACGGGACATATGACCAAATGAACAGTATAAGTGAGGAGAGTATGTTCCCCTGATGGTTTAATATACACGGGACACGTTACCAGATGAACAGTATAAGTGAGGAGAGTGTGTTCCCCTGATTGTTTAATACACAAGGGACATGTCACCAGGTGAACAGTGTATGTGAGGAGAGTGTGTTCCCCTGATGGTTTAATATACACGGGACATGTCACCAGGTGAACAGAATAAGTGAGGAGAGTGTGTTCCCCTGATGGTTTAATATACACGGGACATGTCACCAGGAGAACAGTGTAAGTGAGGAGAGTGTGTTCCCCTGATGGTTTAATATACACGGGACATGTTACCAGGTGAACAGTATAAGTGAGGAGAGTCTGTTCCCCTGATTGTTTAATACACACGCGACATGTTACGAGGTGAACAGTATAAGTGAGGAGAGTGTGTTACCCTGATTGTTTAATGCACACGGGACACGTCACCAGGTGAACAGGATAAGTGAGGAGAGTGTGTTCCCCTGATGGTTTAATATACACGGGACATGTCACCAGGTGAACAGAATAAGTGAGCAGAGTGTGTTCCCCTGATTGTTTAATACACACGGGCCATGTTACCAGGTGAACAGAATAGTGAGGAGAGAGTTTTCCCCTGATGGTTTAATGCGCAAGGGACATGTTAACAGATGAACAGTATAAGTGAGGAGAGTGTGTTCCCCTGATTGTTTCATGCACACGGGACACGTCACCAGGTGAACAGTATAAGTGAGGAGAGTATGTTCCCCTGATGGTTTAAAATACACGGGACACGTTACCAGATGAACAGTATAAGTGAGGAGAGTCTGTTCCCCTGATTGTTTAATACACACGCGACATGTTACGAGGTGAACAGTATAAGTGAGGAGAGTGTGTTACCCTGATTGTTTAATGCACACGGGACACGTCACCAGGTGTACAGTATAAGTGAGGAGAGTGTGCTCCCCTGATAGTTTAATATACAAGGGACATGTTACCAGGTGAACAGTATAAGTGAGGAGAGTGTGTTCCCCTGATGGTTTCAAATACATGGGACATGTTACCAGGTGAACAGTATAAGTGAAGAGAGTGTGTTCCCCTGATGGTTTAATATGCACAGGACATGTTAAGAGGTGTACAGTATAAGTGAGGAGAGTGTGTTCCCCTGATTGTTTAATACACACGGGACATGTTACCAGGTGAACAGAATAGTGAGGAGAGTGTTTTCCCATGATGGTTTAATGCACAAGGGACATGTTACCAGGTGAACAGTATAAGTGAGGAGACTGTGTTCCCCTGATTGTTTAGTACACACGGGACATGTCACCAGGTGAACAGTATAAGTGAGGAGAGTGAGTTCCCATGATTGTTTAATGCACACGGGACATGTTACCAGGTGAACAGTATAAGTGAGGAGAGTGTGTTCCCCTGATTGTTTAATACACACCGGACATGTTACCAGGTGAACAGTATAAGTGAGGAGAGTGTGTTCCCCTGATTGTTTAATACACACCGGACATGTTACCAGGTGAACAGTATAAGTGAGGAGAGTGTGTTCCCCTGATTGTTTAATACACACGGGACATGTTACCAGGTGAACAGTATAAGTGAGGAGAGTGTGTTCCCCTGATGGTTTAATATACACGGGACATGTTACCAGGTGAACAGTATAAGTGAGGAGAGTGTGTTCCCCTGATTGTTTAATACACACCGGACATGTTACCAGGTGAACAGTATAAGTGAGGAGAGTGTGTTCCCCTGATTGTTTAATACACACGGGACATGTTACCAGGTGAACAGTATAAGTGAGGAGAGTGTGTTCCCCTGATGGTTTAATATACACGGGACATGTCACCAGGTGAACAGTATAAGTGAGGAGAGTGTGTTCCCCTGATTGTTTAATACACACGGGACATGTTACCAGGTGAACAGTATAAGTGAGGAGAGTGTGTTCCCCTGATTGTTTAATACACACGGGACATGTTACCAGGTGAACATTATAAGTGAGGAGAGTTTGTTCCCCTGATGGTTTAATATACATGGGACATGTTACCAGATGAACAGTATAAGTGAGGAGAGTGTGTTCCCCTGATTTTTTTATGCACACGGGACATGTTACCAGGTGAACAGTAGAAGTGAGGAGAGTGTGTTACCATGATGGTTTCATATACATGGGACATGTTACCAGGTGAACAGTATAAGCGAAGAGAGTGTGTTCCCCTGATGGTTTAATATACACAGGACATGTTACCAGGTGAACAGTATAAGTGAGGAGAGGGTGTTCCCCTGATTGTTTAATACACACGGGACATGTTACCAGGTGAACAGAATAGTGAGGAGAGTGTGTTCCCCTGATTGTTAAATGCACACGGGACATGTGACAAGGTGAACATTATAAGTTAGGAGAGTGTGTTCCCCTGATGGTTTAATATACACCGGACATGTCACCACGTGAACAGTCTAAGTGAGGAGAGTGTGTTCCCCTGATTGTTTAATACGCACGGGACATGTCACCAGGTGAACAGTATAAGTGAGGAGAGTGTGTTCCCCTGATGGTGTAATATACACGGGACATGTTACCAGGTGAACAGTATAAGTGAGGAGAGTGTGTTCCCCTGATTGTTTAATACACACGGGACATGTTACCAGGTGAACAGTAAAAGTCAGGAGAGTGTGTTCCCCTGATGGTTTAATATACACGGGACATGTTACCAGGTGAACAGTATAAGTGAGGAGAGTGTGTTCCCCTGATTGTTTAATACACACGGGAAATGTCACCAGGTGAACAGTATAAGTGAGGAGAGTGTGTTCCCCTGATGGTGTAATATACACGGGACATGTCACCAGGTGAACAGTATAAGTGAGGAGACTGTGTTCCCCTGATGGTTTAATATACACGGGACATGTCACCAGGTGAACAGTATAAGTGAGGAGACTGTGTTCCCCTGATGGTTTAATATACACGGGACATGTTACCAGGTGAACAGTATAAGTGAGGAGACTGTGTTCCCCTGATGGTGTAATATACACGGGACATGTCACCAGGTGAACAGTATAAGTGAGGAGAGTGTGTTCCCCTGATGGTTTAATACACACGGGACATGTTACCAGGTGAACAGTATAAGTGAGGAGAGTGTGTTCCCTTGATTGTTTAATAAACACGGGACATGTCACCAAGTGAACAGTATAAGTGAGGAGAGTGTGTTCCCCTGATGGTTTAAAACTCACGGGACATGTTACCAGGTGAACAGTATAAGTGAGGAGAGTGTGTTCCGCTGATGGTTTAATACACACGGGACATGTTACCAGGTGAACAGTATAAGTGAGGAGAGTGTGTTCCCTTGATTGTTTAATAAACATGGGACATGTCACCAGATGAACAGTATAAGTGAGGAGAGTGTGTTCCCCTGATTCTTTAATATACACAGGACATGTTAGCAGGTGAACAGTATAAGTGAGGAGAGTGTGTTCCCCTGATGGTTTAATATACACAGGACATGTTCCCAGGTGAACTGTATAAGTGAGGAGAGTGTGTTCCCCTGATTGTTTAATACACACGGGCCATGTTACCAGGTGAACAGAATAGTGAGGAGAGTGTGTTCCCCTGATGGTTTAATGCGCAAGGGACATGTTAACAGGTGAACAGTATAAGTGAGGAGAGTGTGTTCCCCAGATGGCTTAAAATGCACGGGACATGTTACCAGGTGAACAGTATAAGTGAGGAGAGTGTGTTCCCTTGATTGTTTAATAAACATGGGACATGTCACCAGATGAACAGTATAAGTGAGGAGAGTGTGTTCCCCTGATTCTTCAATATACACAGGACATGTTAGCAGGTGAACAGAATAAGTGAGGAGAGTGTGTTCGCCTGATGGTTTAATATACACGGGCCATGTTACCAGGTGAACAGAATAGTGAGGAGAGTGTGTCCCCCTGATTGTTTAATACAAACGGGACATGTCACCAGGTGAACAGAATAAGTGAGGAGAGTGTGTTCCCCTGATGGTTTAATATACACGGGACATGTTACCAGGTGAACAGTATAAGTGAGGAGAGTGTGGCCCCTGATTGTTTAATACACACGGGACATGTTACCAGTTGAGGAGAAGAAGTGGGGAGAGTGTGTTCCCCTGATTTTTTAATGCACACGGGATATGTTACCAGGTGAACAGTATAAGTGAGGAGAGTGTGTTCCCCTGATGGTTTAATACACATGGGACATGTTACCAGGTGAACAGTATAAGTGAGGAGAGTGTGTTCCCCTGATGGTTTCATTTCCACGGGACATGTTTCCAGGTGAACAGTATAAGTGAAGAGAGTGTCTTCCCCTGATGGTTTAATATACACAGGACATGTTACCAGGTGAACAGTATAAGTGAGGAGAGTGTGTTCCCCTGATGGTTTAATATACACGGGACATTTTACCAGATGAACAGTATACGTGAGGAGAGTGTGTTCCCCTGATGGTTTCATATACACGGGACATGTTACCAGGTGAACAGTATGAGTGAAGAGAGTGTGTTCCCATGATGGTTTAATACACACAGGACATGTTACCAGGTGAACAGAATAGTGAGGAGAGTGTTTTCCCATGATGGTTTAATATCCACAGGACATGTTACCAGGTGAACAGTATAAGTGAGGAGAGTGTGTTCCCCTGATTGTTTAATATACACCGGACATGTTACCAGGTGAACAGTATAAGTGAGGAGAGTGTGTTCCCCTGATGGTTTAATAGACACGGGACATGTCACCAGGTGAACAGTATAAGTGAGGAGAGTGTGTTCCCCTGATGGTTTAATATACACGGGACATGTTACCAGGTGAACAGAATAGTGAGGAGAGTGTTTTCCCATGATGGTTTAATGCACACGGGACATGTCAACAGGTGAACAGTATCAGTGAGGAGAGTGTGTTCCCCTGATGGTTTAATATACACGGGACATGTTAACAGGTGTACAGTATAAGTGAGGAGAGTGTGTTCCCCTGATTGTTTAATACACACAGGACATGTTACCAGGTGAACAGAATAGTGAGGAGAGTGTTTTCCCATGATGGTTTAATGCACACGGGACATGTCAACAGGTGAACAGTATCAGTGAGGAGAGTGTGTTTCCCTGATGGTTTAATATACACGGGACATGTTACCAGGTGAACAGTATAAGTGAGGAGAGTGTGTTCCCCTGATGGTTTAATATACACACAACATGATACCAGGTGAACAGTATAAGTGAGGGGAGTGAATTCCCCTGATTGTTTAATACACACGGACATGTCACCGGGTGAACAGGATAAGTGAGGAGAGTGTGTTCCCCTGATGGTTTAATATTCACTGGACATGTTACCAGATGAACAGTCTAAGTGAGGAGAGCGTGTTCCCCTGATGGTTTAATATGCACGGGACATGTTACCATCTGAACAGGGAAAGTGAGGAGAGTGTGTTCCCCTGATGGTTTAATACGCACGGGACATTTCACTAAGTGAACTGTATAAGTGAGGAGAGAGTGTTCCACTGATGGTTTAATGCACACGGGACATGTTACCAGGTGAACAGTATAAGTGAGGAGAGAGTGTTCCACTGATGGTTTAATGCACATGGGACATGTTACCAGGTGAACAGTATAAGTGAGGAGAGTGCTTTCCCCTGATGGTTTAATATTCACGGGACATGTTACCAGGTGAACAGTATAAGTGAGGAGAGTGTGTTCCCCTGATGGTTTAACACGCACGGGACATGTGACCTGGAGATCAGTATAAGTGAGGAGAGTGTGTTCCTCTGATGGTTTAATACACACGGGACATGTCACCAGGTGAACAGTATAAGTGAGGAGAGTGTGTTCCCCTGATTGTTTAATACTCACGGGACATGTTGCCAGGTGAACAGTATAAGTGAGGAGAGTGTGTTACCCTGATGGTTTAACACACACGGGACATGTTACCAGGTGAACAGTATAAGTGAGGATAGTGTGTTCCCCTGATGGTTTAATATACACGGGACATGTTACCAGGTGAACAGTATAAGTGAGGAGACTGTATTCCCCTGATGGTTTAATATACACGGGACATGTTACCAGGTGAACAATATAAGTGAGGAGAGTGTGTTCCCTTGATTATTTAATACACTCGGGACATGTTACCAGGTGAACAGTATAAGTGAGGAGAGTGTGTTCCCCTGATTGTTTAATACTCACGGGACATGTTACCAGGTGAACAGTATAAGTGAGGAGAGTGTGTTCCCTTGATTGTTTAATACACACGGGACATGTTACCAGGTGAACAGTATAAGTGAGGAGAATGTGTTCCCCTGATGGTTTAATATACACGGGACATGTTACCAGGTGAACAGTATAAGTGAGGAGAGATTGTTCCCCTGATGGTTTAACACACACGGGACATGTTACCAGGTGAACAGTATAAGTGAGGAGAGATTGTTCCCCTGATGGTTTAACACACACGGGACATGTTACCAGGTGAACAGTATAAGTGAGGATAGTGTGTTCCCCTGATGGTTTAATATACACGGGACATGTTACCAGGTGAACAGTATAAGTGAGGAGAGATTGTTCCCCTGATGGTTTAACACACACGGGACATGTTACCAGGTGAACAGTATAAGTGAGGATAGTGTGTTCCCCTGATGGTTTAATATACACGGGACATGTTACCAGGTGAACAGTATAAGTGAGGAGACTGTATTCCCCTGATGGTTTAATATACACGGGACATGTTACCAGGTGAACAATATAAGTGAGGAGAGTGTGTTCCCTTGATTATTTAATACCCTCGGGACATGTTACCAGGTGAACAGTATAAGTGAGGAGAGTGTGTTCCCCTGATTGTTTAATACTCACGGGACATGTTACCAGGTGAACAGTATAAGTGAGGAGAGTGTGTTCCCTTGATTGTTTAATACACACGGGACATGTTACCAGGTGAACAGTATAAGTGAGGAGAATGTGTTCCCTGATGGTTTAATATAAACAGGACATGTTACCAGGTGAACAATATAAGTGAGGAGAGTGTGTTCCCCTGATTGTTTAATACGCACGGGATATGTTACCAGGTGAACAGTATAAGTGAGGAGAGTGTGTTCACCTGATTGTTTAATACACACGGGACATGTTACCAGGTGAACAGTATAAGTGAGGGGAGTGTGTTCCCCTGATTGTTTAATACACACGGGACATGTTACCAGGTGAACTGTATAAGTAAGGAGATTGTGTTCCCCTGATGGTTTAATACTGATGGGACATTTCCGCAGGTGAACAGTATAAGTGAGGAGAGTGTGTTCCCCTGATGGTTTAATATGCACGGGACATGTAACCAAGTGAACAGTATAAGTGAGGAGAGTGTGTTCCTCCGATGATTTAACACGCACGGGACATGTTACCAGGTGAACAGTATAAGTGAGGAGAGTGTGTTCCCCTGATTGTTTAATACACACGGGACATGTTACCAGGTGAACAGTATAAGTGAGGAGAATGTGTTCCCCTGATCGTTTAATATACACAGGACATGTTACCAGGTGAACAATATAAGTGAGGAGAGTGTGTTCCCCTGATTGTTTAATACACACGGGACATGTTACCAGGTGAACAGTATAAGTGAGGAGAGTGTGTTCCCCTGATGGTTTCATATACACGGGACATGTTTCCAGGTGAACAGTATAAGTGAAGAGAGTGTGTTCCCCTGATGGTTTAATATACACAAGACATGTTACCAGGTGAACAGTGTAAGTGAGGAGAGTGTGTTCCCCTGATGGTTTAATATACACGGGACATTTTACCAGATGAACAGTATAAGTGAGGAGAGTGTGTTCCCCTGATGGTTTCAAATACACGGGACATGTTACCAGGTGAGCAGTATAAGTGAGGAGATTGTGTTCCCCTGATTGTTTAATTCACACGGGACATGTTACCAGGTGAACAGAATAGTGAGGAGAGTGTTTTCCCCTGATTCTTTAATACGCTGGGACATGTTACCAGGTGAACAGTAGAAGTGAGGAGAGTGTGTTCCCCTGATGGTTTAATATACACACAACATGATACCAGGTGAACAGTATAAGTGAGGGGAGTGAATTCCCCTGATTGTTTAATACACACGGACATGTCACCGGGTGAACAGGATAAGTGAGGAGAGTGTGTTCCCCTGATGGTTTAATATTCACTGGACATGTTACCAGATGAACAGTCTAAGTGAGGAGAGCGTGTTCCCCTGATGGTTTAATATGCACGGGACATGTTACCATCTGAACAGGGAAAGTGAGGAGAGTGTGTTCCCCTGATGGTTTAATACGCACGGGACATTTCACTAAGTGAACTGTATAAGTGAGGAGAGAGTGTTCCACTGATGGTTTAATGCACACGGGACATGTTACCAGGTGAACAGTATAAGTGAGGAGAGAGTGTTCCACTGATGGTTTAATGCACATGGGACATGTTACCAGGTGAACAGTATAAGTGAGGAGAATGCTTTCCCCTGATGGTTTAATATTCATGGGACATGTTACCAGGTGAACAGTATAAGTGAGGAGAGTGTGTTCCCCTGATGGTTTAACACGCACGGGACATGTGACCTGGAGATCAGTATAAGTGAGGAGAGTGTGTTCCTCTGATGGTTTAATACACACGGGACATGTCACCAGGTGAACAGTATAAGTGAGGAGAGTGTGTTCCCCTGATTGTTTAATACTCACGGGACATGTTGCCAGGTGAACAGTATAAGTGAGGAGAGTGTGTTCCCCTGATGGTTTAACACGCACGGGACATGTTACCAGGTGAACAGTATAAGTGAGGAGAGTGTGTTCCCCTGATTGTTTATTACACACGGGACATGTCACCTGGTGAACAGTATAAGTGAGGAGAGATTGTTCCCCTGATGGTTTAACACACACGGGACATGTTACCAGGTGAACAGTATAAGTGAGGATAGTGTGTTCCCCTGATGGTTTAATATACACGGGACATGTTACCAGGTGAACAGTATAAGTGAGGAGACTGTATTCCCCTGATGGTTTAATATACACGGGACATGTTACCAGGTGAACAATATAAGTGAGGAGAGTGTGTTCCCTTGATTATTTAATACACTCGGGACATGTTACCAGGTGAACAGTATAAGTGAGGAGAGTGTGTTCCCCTGATTGTTTAATACTCACGGGACATGTTACCAGGTGAACAGTATAAGTGAGGAGAGTGTGTTCCCTTGATTGTTTAATACACACGGGACATGTTACCAGGTGAACAGTATAAGTGAGGAGAATGTGTTCCCTGATGGTTTAATATAAACAGGACATGTTACCAGGTGAACAATATAAGTGAGGAGAGTGTGTTCCCCTGATTGTTTAATACGCACGGGATATGTTACCAGGTGAACAGTATAAGTGAGGAGAGTGTGTTCACCTGATTGTTTAATACACACGGGACATGTTACCAGGTGAACAGTATAAGTGAGGGGAGTGTGTTCCCCTGATTGTTTAATACACACGGGACATGTTACCAGGTGAACTGTATAAGTAAGGAGATTGTGTTCCCCTGATGGTTTAATACTGATGGGACATTTCCGCAGGTGAACAGTATAAGTGAGGAGAGTGTGTTCCCCTGATGGTTTAATATGCACGGGACATGTAACCAAGTGAACAGTATAAGTGAGGAGAGTGTGTTCCTCCGATGATTTAACACGCACGGGACATGTTACCAGGTGAACAGTATAAGTGAGGAGAGTGTGTTCCCCTGATTGTTTAATACACACGGGACATGTTACCAGGTGAACAGTATAAGTGAGGAGAATGTGTTCCCCTGATCGTTTAATATACACAGGACATGTTACCAGGTGAACAATATAAGTGAGGAGAGTGTGTTCCCCTGATTGTTTAATACACACGGGACATGTTACCAGGTGACCAGTATAAGTGAGGAGAGTGTGTTCCCCTGATGGTTTCATATACACGGGACATGTTTCCAGGTGAACAGTATAAGTGAAGAGAGTGTGTTCCCCTGATGGTTTAATATACACAAGCCATGTTACCAGGTGAACAGTGTAAGTGAGGAGAGTGTGTTCCCCTGATGGTTTAATATACACGGGACATTTTACCAGATGAACAGTATAAGTGAGGAGAGTGTGTTCCCCTGATGGTTTCAAATACACGGGACATGTTACCAGGTGAGCAGTATAAGTGAGGAGATTGTGTTCCCCTGATTGTTTAATTCACACGGGACATGTTACCAGGTGAACAGAATAGTGAGGAGAGTGTTTTCCCCTGATTCTTTAATACGCTGGGACATGTTACCAGGTGAACAGTAGAAGTGAGGAGAGTGTGTTCCCCTGATGGTTTAATGTAGACAGGACATGTTACCAGATGAACAGTATAAGTGAGGAGAGGGTGTTCCCCTGATTGTTTAATACACATGGGACATGTTACCAGGTGAACAGTATAAGTGAGGAGAGTGTGTTCCCCTGATTGTTTAATACGCACGGGACATGTCACCAGGTGAACAGTATATGTGAGGAGAGAGTGTTTCCCTGATTGTTTAATGCAAACAGGACATGTGACAAGGTGAACAGTATAAGTGAGGAGAGTGTGTTCCCCTGATTGTTTAATATACACCGGACATGTTGCCAGGTGAACAGTATAAGTGAGGAGAGTGTGTTCCCCTGATGGTTTAATAGACGCGGGACATGTCACCAGGTGAACAGTATAAGTGAGGAGAGTGTGTTCCCCTGATTGTTTAATACGCACGGGACATGTTACCAGGTGAACAGAATAGTGAGGAGAGTGTTTTCCCATGATGGTTTAATATGCACAGGACATGTTAACAGGTGTACAGTATAAGTGAGGAGAGTGTGTTCCCCTGATGGTTTAATATACACGGGACATGTTACCAGGTGAACAGTATAAGTGAGGAGAGTGTGTTCCCCTGATTGTTTAATATACACGGGACATGTTACCAGGTGAACAGTATAAGTGAGGAGAGTGTGTTCCCCTGATGGTTTAATATACACACGACATGATACCAGGTGAACAGTATAAGTGAGGGGAGTGAATTCCCCTGATTGTTCAATACACACGGGACATGTCACCAGGTGAACAGGATAAGTGAGGAGAATGTGTTCCCTTGATGGTTTAACATTCACTGGACATGTTACCAGATGAACAGTATAAGTGAGGAGAGTGTGTTCCCCTGATTGTTTAATATACACGGGACATGTTACCAGGTGAACAGTATAAGTGAGGAGAGTGTGTTCCCCTGATGGTTTAATATACACACGACATGATACCAGGTGAACAGTATAAGTGAGGGGAGTGAATTCCCCTGATTGTTCAATACACACGGGACATGTCACCAGGTGAACAGGATAAGTGAGGAGAGCGTGTTCCCCTGATGGTTTAATATGCACGGGACATGTTACCAGCTGAACAGTATAAGTGAGGAGAGTGTGTTCACCTGATTGTTTAATACACACGGGACATGTTACCAGGTGAACAGTATAAGTGAGGGGAGTGTGTTCCCCTGATTGTTTAATACACACGGGACATGTTACCAGGTGAACTGTATAAGTAAGGAGATTGTGTTCCCCTGATGGTTTAATACTGATGGGACATTTCCGCAGGTGAACAGTATAAGTGAGGAGAGTGTGTTCCCCTGATGGTTTAATATGCACGGGACATGTAACCAAGTGAACAGTATAAGTGAGGAGAGTGTGTTCCTCCGATGATTTAACACGCACGGGACATGTTACCAGGTGAACAGTATAAGTGAGGAGAGTGTGTTCCCCTGATTGTTTAATACACACGGGACATGTTACCAGGTGAACAGTATAAGTGAGGAGAATGTGTTCCCCTGATCGTTTAATATACACAGGACATGTTACCAGGTGAACAATATAAGTGAGGAGAGTGTGTTCCCCTGATTGTTTAATACACACGGGACATGTTACCAGGTGAACAGTATAAGTGAGGAGAGTGTGTTCCCCTGATGGTTTCATATACACGGGACATGTTTCCAGGTGAACAGTATAAGTGAAGAGAGTGTGTTCCCCTGATGGTTTAATATACACAAGACATGTTACCAGGTGAAGAGTGTAAGTGAGGAGAGTGTGTTCCCCTGATGGTTTAATATACACGGGACATTTTACCAGATGAACAGTATAAGTGAGGAGAGTGTGTTCCCCTGATGGTTTCAAATACACGGGACATGTTACCAGGTGAGCAGTATAAGTGAGGAGATTGTGTTCCCCTGATTGTTTAATTCACACGGGACATGTTACCAGGTGAACAGAATAGTGAGGAGAGTGTTTTCCCCTGATTGTTTAATACGCTGGGACATGTTACCAGGTGAACAGTAGAAGTGAGGAGAGTGTGTTCCCCTGATGGTTTAATGTAGACAGGACATGTTACCAGGTGAACAGTATAAGTGAGGAGAGGGTGTTCCCCTGATTGTTTAATACACATGGGACATGTTACCAGGTGAACAGTATAAGTGAGGAGAGTGTGTTCCCCTGATTGTTTAATACGCACGGGACATGTCACCAGGTGAACAGTATATGTGAGGAGAGAGTGTTTCCCTGATTGTTTAATGCACACAGGACATGTGACAAGGTGAACAGTATAAGTGAGGAGAGTGTGTTCCCCTGATTGTTTAATATACACCGGACATGTTACCAGGTGAACAGTATAAGTGAGGAGAGTGTGTTCCCCTGATGGTTTAATAGACGCGGGACATGTCACCAGGTGAACAGTATAAGTGAGGAGAGTGTGTTCCCCTGATTGTTTAATACGCACGGGACATGTTGCCAGGTGAACAGAATAGTGAGGAGAGTGTTTTCCCATGATGGTTTAATATGCACGGGACATGTAACCAAGTGAACAGTATAAGTGAGGAGAGTGTGTTCCTCCGATGATTTAACACGCACGGGACATGTTACCAGGTGGACAGTATAAGTGAGGAGAGTGTGTTCCCCTGATTGTTTAATACACACGGGACATGTTACCAGGTGAACAGTATAAGTGAGGAGAATGTGTTCCCCTGATCGTTTAATATACACAGGACATGTTACCAGGTGAACAATATAAGTGAGGAGAGTGTGTTCCCCTGATTGTTTAATACACACGGGACATGTTACCAGGTGAACAGTATAAGTGAGGAGAGTGTGTTCCCCTGATGGTTTCATATACACGGGACATGTTTCCAGGTGAACAGTATAAGTGAAGAGAGTGTGTTCCCCTGATGGTTTAATATACACAAGACATGTTACCAGGTGAACAGTGTAAGTGAGGAGAGTGTGTTCCCCTGATGGTTTAATATACACGGGACATTTTACCAGATGAACAGTATAAGTGAGGAGAGTGTGTTCCCCTGATGGTTTCAAATACACGGGACATGTTACCAGGTGAGCAGTATAAGTGAGGAGATTGTGTTCCCCTGATTGTTTAATTCACACGGGACATGTTACCAGGTGAACAGAATAGTGAGGAGAGTGTTTTCCCCTGATTGTTTAATACGCTGGGACATGTTACCAGGTGAACAGTAGAAGTGAGGAGAGTGTGTTCCCCTGATGGTTTAATGTAGACAGGACATGTTACCAGGTGAACAGTATAAGTGAGGAGAGGGTGTTCCCCTGATTGTTTAATACACATGGGACATGTTACCAGGTGAACAGTATAAGTGAGGAGAGTGTGTTCCCCTGATTGTTTAATACGCACGGGACATGTCACCAGGTGAACAGTATATGTGAGGAGAGAGTGTTTCCCTGATTGTTTAATGCACACAGGACATGTGACAAGGTGAACAGTATAAGTGAGGAGAGTGTGTTCCCCTGATTGTTTAATATACACCGGACATGTTACCAGGTGAACAGTATAAGTGAGGAGAGTGTGTTCCCCTGATGGTTTAATAGACGCGGGACATGTCACCAGGTGAACAGTATAAGTGAGGAGAGTGTGTTCCCCTGATTGTTTAATACGCACGGGACATGTTGCCAGGTGAACAGAATAGTGAGGAGAGTGTTTTCCCATGATGGTTTAATATGCACAGGACATGTTAACAGGTGTACAGTATAAGTGAGGAGAGTGTGTTCCCCTGATGGTTTAATATACACGGGACATGTTACCAGGTGAACAGTATAAGTGAGGAGAGTGTGTTCCCCTGATTGTTTAATATACACGGGACATGTTACCAGGTGAACAGTATAAGTGAGGAGAGTGTGTTCCCCTGATGGTTTAATATACACACGACATGATACCAGGTGAACAGTATAAGTGAGGGCAGTGAATTCCCCTGATTGTTCAATACACACGGGACATGTCACCAGGTTAACAGGATAAGTGAGGAGAATGTGTTCCCTTGATGGTTTAATATTCACTGGACATGTTACCAGATGAACAGTCTAAGTGAGGAGAGCGTGTTCCCCTGATGGTTTAATATGCACGGGACATGTTACCAGCTGAACAGGGAAAGTGAGCAGAGTGTGTTCCCCTGATGGTTTAATACGCACGGGACATTTCACCAAGTGAACTGTATGAGTGAGGAGAGTGTGTTCCCCTGATGATTTAATGCACACAGGACATGTTACCAGGCGAACAGTATAAGTGAGGAGAGATTGTTCCACTGATGGTTTAATGCACACGGGACATGTTACCAGGTGAACAGTATAAGTGAGGAGAGAGTGTTCCACTGATTGGTTTAATGCACACGGGACATGTTACCAGGTGAACAGTATAAGTGAGGAGAGTGCTTTCCCCTGATGGTTTAATATTCACGGGACATGTTACCAGGTGAACAGTATAAGTGAGGAGAGTGTGTTCCCCTGATGGTTTAACACGCACGGGACATGTCACCTGGTGAACAGTATAAGTGAGGAGAGTGTGTTCCTCTGATGGTTTAATATACACGGGACATGTCACCAGGTGAACAGTATAAGTGAGGAGAGTGTGTTCCCCTGATTGTTTAATACTCACGGGACATGTTACTAGGTGAACAGTGTGAGTGCGGAGAGTGTGTTCCCCTGATTGTTTAATACACACGGGACATGTCACCAGGTGAACAGTATAAGTGAGGAGAGTGTGTTCCCCTGATTGTTTAATGCTCACGGGACATGTTGCCAGGTGAACAGTATAAGTGAGGAGAGTGTGTTCCCCTGATGGTTTAACACGCACGGGACATGTTACCAGGTGAACAGGATAAGTGAGGAGAGGGTGTTCCCCTGATTGTTTATTACACACGGGACATGTTACCAGGTGAACAGTATAAGTGAGGATAGTGTGTTCCCCTGATGGTTTAATATACACGGGACATGTTACCAGGTGAACAGTATAAGTGAGGAGACTGTATTCCCCTGATGGTTTAATATACACGGGACATGTTACCAGGTGAACAATATAAGTGAGGAGAGTGTGTTCCCTTGATTGTTTAATACACTTGGGACATGTTACCAGGTGAACAGTATAAGTGAGGAGAATGTGTTCCCCTGATGGTTTAATATACACAGGACATGTTACCAGGTGAACAATATAAGAGAGGAGAGTGTGTTCCCCTGATTGTTTAATACGCACGGGACATGTTACCAGGTGAACAGTATAAGTGAGGAGAGTGTGTTCCCCTGATGGTTTCATATACACGGGACATGTTTCCAGGTGAACAGTATAAGTGAAGAGAGTGTGTTCCCCTGATGGTTTAATATACACAGGACATGTTACCAGGTGAACAGTATAAGTGAGGAGAGTGTGTTCCCCTGATGGTTTAATATACACGGGACATTTTACCAGATGAACAGTATAAGTGAGGAGAGTGTGTTCCCCTGATGGTTTCATATACACGGGACATGTTACCAGGTGAACAGTATAAGTGAAGAGAGTGTGTTCCCCTGATGGTTTAATACACGCAGGACATGTTACCAGGTGAACAGAATAGTGAGGAGAGTGTTTTCCCCTGATTGTTTAATACGCTGGGACATGTAACCAGGTGAACATTAGAAGTGAGGAGAGTGTGTTCCCCTGATGGTTTAATGTAGACAGGACATGTTACCAGGTGAACAGTATAAGTGAGGAGAGGGTGTTCCCCTGATTGTTTAATATACACCGGACATGTTACCAGGTGAACAGTATAAGTGAGGAGAGTGTGTTCCCCTGATGGTTTAATAGACACGGGACATGTCACCAGGTGAACAGTATAAGTGAGGAGAGTGTGTTCCCCTGATTGTTTAATACGCACGGGACATGTTACCAGGTGAACAGAATAGTGAGGAGAGTGTTTTCTCATGATGGTTTAATATGCACAGGACATGTTAACAGGTGTACAGTATAAGTGAGGAGAGTGTGTTCCCCTGATTGTTTAATACACACAGGACATGTTACCAGGTGAACAGAATAGTGAGGAGAGTGTTTTCCCATGATGGTTTAATGCACACGGGACATGTCAACAGGTGAACAGTATCAGTGAGGAGAGTGTGTTCCCCTGATGGTTTAATATACACGGGACATGATACCAGGTGAACAGTATAAGTGAGGGGAGTGAATTCCCCTGATTGTTTAATACACACGGGACATGTCACCGGGTGAACAGGATAAGTGAGGAGAGTGTGTTCCCCTGATGGTTTAATATTCACTGGACATGTTACCAGATGAACAGTTTAAGTGAGGAGAGCGTGTTCCCCTGATGGTTTAATATGCACAGGTCATGTTACCAGGTGAACAGTATAAGTGAGGAGAGTGTGTTCCCCTGATGGTTTAATATACACACGACATGATACCAGGTGAACAGTATAAGTGAGGGGAGTGAATTCCCCTGATTGTTTAATACACACGGGACATGTCACCGGGTGAACAGGATAAGTGAGGAGAATGTGTTCCCCTGATGGTTTAATATTCACTGGACATGTTACCAGATGAACAGTCTAAGTGAGGAGAGCGTGTTCCCCTGATGGTTTAATATGCACTGGACATGTTACCAGGTGAACAGTATAAGTGAGGAGAGAGTGTTCCACTGATGGTTTAATGCACACGGGACATGTTACCAGGTGAACAGTATAAGTGAGGAGAGAGTGTTCCACTGATGGTTTAATGCACACGGGACATGTTACCAGGTGAACAGTATAAGTGAGGAGAGTGTGTTCCCCTGATTGTTTATTACACACGGGACATGTTACCAGGTGAACAGTATAAGTGAGGATAGTGTGTTCCCCTGATGGTTTAATATACACGGGACAATTTACCAGGTGAACAGTATAAGTGAGGAGACTGTATTCCCCTGATGGTTTAATATACACGGGACATGTTACCAGGTGAACAATATAAGTGAGGAGAGTGTGTTACCTTGATTGTTGAAAACACTCGGGACATGTTACCAGGTGAACAGTATAAGTGAGGAGAGTGTGTTCCCCTGATGGTTTAACACGCACGGGACATGTCACCTGGTGAACAGTATAAGTGAGGAGAGTGTGTTCCTCTGATGGTTTAATATACACGGGACATGTCACCAGGTGAACAGTATAAGTGCGGAGAGTGTGTTCCCCTGATTGTTTAATACACACGGGACATGTCACCAGGTGAACAGTATAAGTGAGGAGAGTGTTTTCCCCTGATTGTTTAATACTCACGGGACATGTTGCCAGGTGAACAGTATAAGTGAGGAGAGTGTGTTCCCCTTATGGTTTAACACGCACGGGACATGTCACCTGGTGAACAGTATAAGTGAGGAGAGTTTGTTCCCCTGATTGTTTAATACACACGGGACATGTTACCAGGTGAACAGTATAAGTGAGGAGACTGTATTCCCCTGATGGTTTAATATACACGGGACATGTTACCAGGTGAACTGTATAAGTGAGGAGACTGTATTCCCCTGATGGTTTAATATACACGGGACATGTTACCAGGTGAACAATATAAGTGAGGAGAGTGTGTTCCCTTGATTGTTTAATACACTCGGGACATGTTACCAGGTGAACAGTATAAGTGAGGAGAGTGTGTTCCCCTGATTGTTTAATACTCACGGGACATGTTGCCAGGTGAACAGTATAAGTGAGGAGAGTGTGTTCCCTTGATTGTTTAATACACACGGGACATGTTACCAGGTGAACAGTATAAGTGAGGAGAATGTGTTCCCCTGATGGTTTAATATACACGGGACATGTTACCAGGTGAACAGTATAAGTGAGGAGAGTGTGTTCCCTTGATTGTTTAATACACACGGGACATGTTACCAGGTGAACAGTATAAGTGAGGAGAGTGTGTTCCCCTGATTGTTTAATACTCACGGGACATGTTGCCAGGTGAACAGTATAAGTGAGGAGAGTGTGTTCCCTTGATTGTTTAATACACACGGGACATGTTACCAGGTGAACAGTATAAGTGAGGATAGTGTGTTCCCCTGATGGTTTAATATACACGGGACATGTTACCAGGTGAACTGTATAAGTGAGGAGACTGTATTCCCCTGATGGTTTAATATACATGGGACATGTTACCAGGTGAACAATATAAGTGAGGAGAGTGTGTTCCCTTGATTGTTTAATACACTCGGGACATGTTACCAGGTGAACAGTATAAGTGAGGAGAGTGTGTTCCCCTGATTGTTTCATACTCACGGGACATGTTGCCAGGTGAACAGTATAAGTGAGGAGAGTGTGTTCCCTTGATTGTTTAATACACACGGGACATGTTACCAGGTGAACAGTATAAGTGAGGAGAATGTGTTCCCCTGATGGTTTAATATACACAGGACATGTTACCAGGTGAACAATATAAGTGAGGAGAGTGTGTTCCCCTGATTGTTTAATACGCACGGGACATGTTACCAGGTGAACAGTATAAGTGAGGAGAGTGTGTTCCCCTGATTGTTTAATACACACGGGACATGTTACCAGATGAACAGTATAAGTGAGGAGAGTGAGTTCCCCTGATTGTTTAATACACACGGGACATGTTACCAGGTGAACAGTATAAGTGAGGAGATTGTGTTCCCCTGATGGTTTAATACTGATGGGACATTTCCGCAGGTGAACAGTGTAAGTGAGGAGCGTGTGTTCCCCTGATGGTTTAATATGCACGGGACATGTAACCAAGTGAACAGTATAAGTGAGGAGAGTGTGTTCCTCTGATGATTTAACACGCACGGGACATGTTACCAGGTGAACAGTATAAGTGAGGGGAGTGAATTCCCCTGATTGTTTAATACACACGGGACATGTCACCAGGTGAACAGGATAAGTGAGGAGAATGTGTTCCCCTGATGGTTTAATATTCACTGGACATGTTACCAGATGAACAGTCTAAGTGAGGAGAGCGTGTTCCCCTGATGGTTTAATATGCACGGGACATGTTACCAGGTGAACAGTATAAGTGAGGAGAGTGTGTTCCCCTGATGGTTTAATACGCACGGGACATTTCACCAAGTGAACTGTATAAGTGAGGAGAGTGTGTTCCCCTGATGATTTAATGCACACAGGACATGTTACCAGGTGAACAGTATAAGTGAGGAGAGAGTGTTCCACTGATGGTTTAATGCACACGGGACATGTTACCAGGTAAACAGTATAAGTGAGGAGAGTGCTTTCCCCTGATGGTTTAATATTCACGGGACATGTTACCAGGTGAACAGTATAAGTGAGGAGAGTGTGTTCCCCTTATGGTTTAACACGCACGGGACATGTCACCTGGTGAACAGTATAAGTGAGGAGAGTTTGTTCCCCTGATTGTTTAATACACACGGGACATGTTACCAGGTGAACAGTATAAGTGAGGAGACTGTATTCCCCTGATGGTTTAATATACACGGGACATGTTACCAGGTGAACTGTATAAGTGAGGAGACTGTATTCCCCTGATGGTTTAATATACACGGGACATGTTACCAGGTGAACAATATAAGTGAGGAGAGTGTGTTCCCTTGATTGTTTAATACACTCGGGACATGTTACCAGGTGAACAGTATAAGTGAGGAGAGTGTGTTCCCCTGATTGTTTAATACTCACGGGACATGTTGCCAGGTGAACAGTATCAGTGAGGAGAGTGTGTTCCCTTGATTGTTTAATACACACGGGACATGTTACCAGGTGAACAGTATAAGTGAGGAGAGTGTGTTCCCTTGATTGTTTAATACACACGGGACATGTTACCAGGTGAACAGTATAAGTGAGGAGAGTGTGTTCCCCTGATTGTTTAATACTCACGGGACATGTTGCCAGGTGAACAGTATAAGTGAGGAGAGTGTGTTCCCTTGATTGTTTAATACCCACGGGACATGTTACCAGGTGAACAGTATAAGTGAGGATAGTGTGTTCCCCTGATGGTTTAATATACACGGGACATGTTACCAGGTGAACTGTATAAGTGAGGAGACTGTATTCCCCTGATGGTTTAATATACACGGGACATGTTACCAGGTGAACAATATAAGTGAGGAGAGTGTGTTCCCTTGATTGTTTAATACACTCGGGACATGTTACCAGGTGAACAGTATAAGTGAGGAGAGTGTGTTCCCCTGATTGTTTAATACTCACGGGACATGTTGCCAGGTGAACAGTATAAGTGAGGAGAGTGTGTTCCCTTGATTGTTTAATACACACGGGACATGTTACCAGGTGAACAGTATAAGTGAGGAGAATGTGTTCCCCTGATGGTTTAATATACACAGGACATGTTACCAGGTGAACAATATAAGTGAGGAGAGTGTGTTCCCCTGATTGTTTAATACGCACGGGACATGTTACCAGGTGAACAGTATAAGTGAGGAGAGTGTGTTCCCTTGATTGTTTAATACACACGGGACATGTTACCAGATGAACAGTATAAGTGAGGAGAGTGAGTTCCCCTGATTGTTTAATACACACGGGACATGTTACCAGGTGAACAGTATAAGTGAGGAGATTGTGTTCCCCTGATGGTTTAATACTGATGGGACATTTCCGCAGGTGAAAAGTATAAGTGAGGAGAGTGTGTTCCCCTGATGGTTTAATATGCATTGGACATGTAACCAAGTGAACAGTATAAGTGAGGAGAGTGTGTTCCTCTGATGATTTAACACGCACGGGACATGTTACCAGGTGAACAGTATAAGTGAGGGGAGTGAATTCCCCTGATTGTTTAATACACACGGGACATGTCACCAGGTGAACAGGATAAGTGAGGAGAATGTGTTCCCCTGATGGTTTAATATTCACTGGACATGTTACCAGATGAACAGTCTAAGTGAGGAGAGCGTGTTCCCCTGATGGTTTAATATGCACGGGACATGTTACCAGGTGAACAGTATAAGTGAGGAGAGTGTGTTCCCCTGATGGTTTAATACGCACGGGACATTTCACCAAGTGAACTGTATAAGTGAGGAGAGTGTGTTCCCCTGATGATTTAATGCACACAGGACATGTTACCAGGTGAACAGTATAAGTGAGGAGAGAGTGTTCCACTGATGGTTTAATGCACACGGGACATGTTACCAGGTAAACAGTATAAGTGAGGAGAGTGCTTTCCCCTGATGGTTTAATATTCACGGGACATGTTACCAGGTGAACAGTATAAGTGAGGAGAGTGTGTTCCCCTGATGGTTTAACACGCATGGGACATGTTACCAGGTGAACAGGATAAGTGAGCAGAGTGTGTTCCTCTGATCGTTTAATATACACGGGATAGGTCACCAGGTGAACAGTTTAAGTGAGGAGAATGTGTTCCCCTGATGGTTTAATATACACAGGACGTGTTACCAGGTGAACAATTTCAGTGAGGAGAGTGTGTTCCCCTGCTTGTTTAATACGCACGGGACATGTTACCAGGTGAACAGTATAAGTGAGGAGAGTGTGTTCCCCTGATGGTTTCATATACACGGGACATGTTTCCAGGTGAACAGTATAAGTGAAGAGAGTGTGTTCCCCTGATGGTTTAATATACACAGGACATGTTACCAGGTGAACAGTATAAGTGAGGAGAGTGTGTTCCCCTGATGGTTTAATATACACGGGACATTTTACCAGATGAACAGTATAAGTGAGGAGAGTGTGTTCCCCTGATGGTTTCAAATACACGGGACATGTTACCAGGTGAACAGTATAAGTGAAGAGAGTGTGTTCCCCTGATGGTTTAATATACACAGGACATGTTACCAGGTGAACAGTATAAGTGAGGAGAGTGTGTTCCCCTGATTTTTAATATACACGGGACATTTTACCAGATGAACAGTATAAGTGAGGAGAGTGTGTTCCCCTGATGGTTTCAAATACACGGGACATGTTACCAGGTGAACAGTATAAGTGAGGAGAGTGTGTTCCCCTGATTGTTTAATACTCACGGGACATGTTGCCAGGTGAACAGTATAAGTGAGGAGAGTGTGTTCCCTTGATTGTTTAATACACACGGGACATGTTACCAGGTGAACAGTATAAGTGAGGAGAATGTGTTCCCCTGATGGTTTAATATACACAGGACATGTTACCAGGTGAACAATATAAGTGAGGAGAGTGTGTTCCCCTGATTGTTTAATACGCACGGGACATGTTACCAGGTGAACAGTATAAGTGAGGAGAGTGTGTTCCCTTGATTGTTTAATACACACGGGACATGTTACCAGGTGAACTGTATAAGTGAGGGGAGTGTCTTCCCCTTATGGTTTAATACTGACGAGACATGCCACCAGATGAACAGTATAAGTGAGGAGAGTGAGTTCCTCTGATTGTTTAATACACACGGGACATGTTACCAGGTGAACAGTATAAGTGAGGAGAGTGTGTTCCCCTGATGGTTTAATATGCACGGGACATGTAACCAAGTGAACAGTATAAGTGAGGAGAGTGTGTTCCTCTGATGATTTAACACGCACGGGACATGTTACCAGGTGAACAGTATAAGTGAGGGGAGTGAATTCCCCTGATTGTTTAATACACACGGGACATGTCACCAGGTGAACAGGATAAGTGAGGAGAATGTGTTCCCCTGATGGTTTAATATTCACTGGACATGTTACCAGATGAACAGTCTAAGTGAGGAGAGCGTGTTCCCCTGATGGTTTAATATGCACGGGACATGTTACCAGGTGAACAGTATAAGTGAGGAGAGTGTGTTCCCCTGATGGTTTAATACGCACGGGACATTTCACCAAGTGAACTGTATAAGTGAGGAGAGTGTGTTCCCCTGATGATTTAATGCACACAGGACATGTTACCAGGTGAACAGTATAAGTGAGGAGAGAGTGTTCCACTGATGGTTTAATGCACACGGGACATGTTACCAGGTGAACAGTATAAGTGAGGAGAGTGCTTTCCCCTGATGGTTTAATATTCACGGGACATGTTACCAGGTGAACACTATAAGTGAGGAGAGTGTGTTCCCCTGATGGTTTAACACGCACGGGACATGTCACCTGGTGAACAGTATGAGTGAGCAGAGCGTGTTCCTCTGATGGTTTAATATACACGGGATAGGTCACCAGGTGAACAGTTTAAGTGAGGAGAATGTGTTCCCCTGATGGTTTCATATACACGGGACATGTTTCCAGGTGAACAGTATAAGTGAAGAGAGTGTGTTCCCCTGATGGTTTCATTTTCACAGGACATGTTACCAGGTGAACAGTATAAGTGAGGAGAGTGTGTTCCCCTGATGGTTTAATATTCACGGGACATGTTACCAGGTGAACAGTATAAGTGAGGAGAGTGTGTTCCCCTGATGGTTTAACACGCACGGGACATGTCACCTGGTGAACAGTATGAGTGAGCAGAGCGTGTTCCTCTGATGGTTTAATATACACGGGATAGGTCACCAGGTGAACAGTTTAAGTGAGGAGAATGTGTTCCCCTGATGGTTTCATATACACGGGACATGTTTCCAGGTGAACAGTATAAGTGAAGAGAGTGTGTTCCCCTGATGGTTTCATTTTCACAGGACATGTTACCAGGTGAACAGTATAAGTGAGGAGAGTGTGTTCCCCTGATGGTTTAATATACACGGGACATTTTACCAGATGAACAGTATAAGTGAGGAGAGTGTGTTCCCCTGATGGTTTCAAATACACGGGACATGTTACCAGGTGAACAGTATAAGTGAAGAGAGTGTGTTCCCCTGATGGTTTAATATACACAGGACTTGTTACCAGGTGAACAGTATAAGTGAAGAGAGTGTGTTCCCCTGATGGTTTAATATACACAGGACATGTTACCAGGTGAACAGTATAAGTGAGGAGAGTGTGTTCCCCTGATGGTTTAATATACACGGGACATTTTACCAGATGAACAGTATAAGTGAGGAGAGTGTGTTCCCCTGATTGTTTAATTCACACGGGACATGTTACCAGGTGAACAGAATAGTGAGGAGAGTGTTTTCCCCTGATTGTTTAATACGCTGGGACATGTAACCAGGTGAACAGTAGAAGTGAGGAGAGTGTGTTCCCCTGATGGTTTAATGTAGACAGGACTTGTTACCAGGTGAACAGTAGAAGTGAGGAGAGGGTGTTCCCCTGATTGTTTAATACACACGGGACATGTTACCAGGTGAACAGTATATGTGAGGAGAGTGTGTTCCCCTGATTGTTTAATACGCACGGGACATGTCACCAGGTGAACAGTATATGTGAGGAGAGAGTGTTTCCCTGATTGTTTAATGCACACGGGACATGTGACAAGGTGAACAGTATAAGTGAGGAGAATGTGTTCCCCTGATTGTTGAATATACACCGGACATGTTACCAGGTGAACAGTATAAGTGAGGAGAGTGTGTTCCCCTGATGGTTTAATAGACACGGGACATGTCACCAGGTGAACAGTATAAGTGAGGAGAGTGTGTTCCCCTGATTGTTTAATACGCACGGGACATGTTACCAGGTGAACAGAATAGTGAGGAGAGTGTTTTCCCATGATGGTTTAATATGCACAGGACATGTTAACAGGTGTACAGTATAAGTGAGGAGAGTGTGTTCCCCTGATTGTTTAATACACACAGGACATGTTACCAGGTGAACAGAATAAGTGAGGAGAATGTGTTCCCCTGATGGTTTAATATTCACTGGACATGTTACCAGATGAACAGTATAAGTGAGGAGAGTGTGTTCCTCTGATGGTTTAATATACACGGGACATGTCACCAGGTGAACAGTATAAGTGCGGAGAGTGTGTTCCCCTGATTGTTTTATAGACACGGGACATGTCACCAGGTGAACAGTATAAGTGAGGAGAGTGTGTTCCCCTGATTGTTTAATACACACGGGACATGTCACCAGGTGAACAGTATAAGTGAGGAGAGTGTGTTCTCCTGATTGTTTAATACTCACGGGACATGTTGCCAGGTGAACAGTATAAGTGAGGAGAGTGTGTTCCCCTGATGGTTTAACACGCACGGGACATGTTACCAGGAAAACAGTATAAGTGAGGAGAGTGTGTTCCCCTGATGGTTTAATATACACGGGACATGTTACCAGGTGAACAGTATAAGTGAGGAGACTGTATTCCCCTGATGGTTTAATATACACGGGACATGTTACCAGGTGAACAATATAAGTGAGGAGAGTGTGTTCCCTTGATTGTTTAATACACTCGGGACATGTTACCAGGTGAACAGTATAAGTGAGGAGAGTGTGTTCCCCTGATGGTTTAATATACACGGGACATGTCACCAGGTGAACAGTATAAGTGAGGAGAGTGTGTTCTCCTGATTGTTTAATACTCACGGGACATGTTGCCAGGTGAACAGTATAAGTGAGGAGAGTGTGTTCCCCTGATGGTTTAACACGCACGGGACATGTTACCAGGAAAACAGTATAAGTGAGGAGAGTGTGTTCCCCTGATGGTTTAATATACACGGGACATGTTACCAGGTGAACAGTATAAGTGAGGAGACTGTATTCCCCTGATGGTTTAATATACACGGGACATGTTACCAGGTGAACAATATAAGTGAGGAGAGTGTGTTCCCTTGATTGTTTAATACACTCGGGACATGTTACCAGGTGAACAGTATAAGTGAGGAGAGTGTGTTCCCCTGATGGTTTAATATACACGGGACATGTCACCAGGTGAACAGTATAAGTGAGGAGAGTGTGTTCAACTGATGGTTTAGTATACACGGGACATGTCACCAGGTGAACAGTATAAGTGCGGAGAGTGTGTTCCCCTGATTGTTTAATACACACGGGACATGTCACCAGGTGAACAGTATAAGTGAGGAGAGTGTGTTCCCCTGATTGTTTAATACTCACGGGACATGTTGCCAGGTGAACAGTATAAGTGAGGAGAGTGTGTTCCCCTGATGGTTTTACACGCACGGGACATGTTACCAGGTGAACAGTATAAGTGAGGAGAGTTTGTTCCCCTGATTGTTTAATACACACGGGACATGTTACCAGGTAAACAGTATAAGTGAGGATAGTGTGTTCCCCTGATGGTTTAATATACACGGGACATGTTACCAGGTGAACAGTATAAGTGAGGAGACTGTATTCCCCTGAGGGTTTAATATACACGGGACATGTTACCAGGTGAACAGTATAAGTGAGGAGAGTGTGTTCCCTTGATTGTTTAATACACACGGGACATGTTACCAGGTGAACAGTATAAGTGAGGAGAATGTGTTCCCCTGATTGTTTATTACTCACGGTACATGTTACCAGGTGAACAGTATAAGTGAGGAGAGTGTGTTCCCTTGATTGTTTAATACACATGGGACATGTTACCAGGTGAACAGTATAAGTGAGGAGAATGTGTTCCCCTGATGGTTTAATATACACAGGACATGTTACCAGGTGAACAATATAAGTGAGGAGAGTGTGTTCCCCTGATTGTTTAATACGCACGGGACATGTTACCAGGTGAACAGTATAAGTGAGGAGAGTGTGTTCCCTTGATTGTTTAATACACACGGGACATGTTACCAGGTGAACAGTATAAGTGAGGAGAATGTGTTTCCCTGATGGTTTAATATACACAGGACATGTTACCAGGTGAACAATATAAGTGAGGAGAGTGTGTTCCCCTGATTGTTTAATACGCACGGGACATGTTACCAGGTGAACAGTATAAGTGAGGAGAATGTGTTCCCCTGATGGTTTAATATACACAGGACATGTTACCAGGTGAACAGTATAAGTGAGGGGAGTGTGTTCCCCTGATGGTTTAATATGCACGGGACATGTAACCAAGTGAACAGTATAAGTGAGGAGAGTGTGTTCCTCTGATGATTTAACACGCACGGGACATGTAACCAAGTGAACAGTATAAGTGAGGGGAGTGAATTCCCCTGATTGTTTAATACACACGGGACATGTCACCAGGTGAACAGGATAAGTGAGGAGAATGTGTTCCCCTGATGGTTTAATATTCACTGGACATGTTACCAGAATAACAGTCTAAGTGAGGAGAGCGTGTTCCCCTGATGGTTTAATATGCACGGGACATGTTACCAGGTGAACAGTATAAGTGAGGAGAGTGTGTTCCCCTGATGGTTTAATACGCACGGGACATTTCACCAAGTGAACTGTATAAGTGAGGAGAGTGTGTTCCCCTGATGACTTAATGCACACAGGACATGTTACCAGGTGAACAGTATAAGTGAGGAGAGAGTGTTCCACTGATGGTTTAATGCACACGGGACATGTTACCAGGTGAACAGTATAAGTGAGGAGAGTGCTTTCCCCTGATGGTTTAATATTCATGGGACATGTTACCAGGTGAACAGTATAAGTGAGGAGAGAGTGTTCCACTGATGGTTTAATGCACACGGGACATGTTACCAGGTGAACAGTATAAGTGAGGAGAGTGCTTTCCCGTGATGGTTTAATATTCACGGGACATGTTACCAGGTGAACAGTATAAGTGAGGAGAGTGTGTTACCCTGATGGTTTAACAATCACGGGACATGTCACCTGGTGAACAGTATGAGTGAGGAGAGTTTGTTCCTCTGATGGTTTAATATACACGGGACATGTCACCAGGTGAACAGTATAAGTGCGGAGAGTGTGTTCCCCTGACTGTTTAATACACACGGGACATGTTACCAGGTGAACAATATAAGTGAGGAGAGTGTGTTCCCCTGATTATTTAATACACACGGGACATGTCACCAGGTGAACAGTTTAAGTGAGGAGAATGTGTTCCCCTGATTGTTTAATACACACGGGACATGTTATCAGGTGAACAGTATAAGTGAGGAGAGTGTGTTCCCCAGATGGCTTAATATACACGGGACATGTCACCAGGTGAACTCTATAAGTGAGGAGAGTGTGTTCCCCTGATGGTTTAACACGCACGGGACATGTTACCAGGTGAACAGTATAAGTGAGGATAGTGTGTGCCCCTGATGCTTTAATACACCCGGGACATGTTACCAGGTGAATAATATAAGTGAGGAGAGTGTGTTCCCCTGATTGTTTAATACTCACGGGACATGTTGCCAGGCGAACAGTATAAGTGAGGAGAGTGTGTTCCCCTGATGGTTTAACACGCACGGGACATGTTACCAGGTGAACAGTATAAGTGAGGATAGTGTGTGCCCCTGATGCTTTAATACACCAGGGACATGTTACCAGGTGAACAGTATAAGTGAGGATAGTGTGTGCCCCTGATGCTTTAATACACCCGGGACATGTTACCAGGTGAACAGTAGAAGTGAGGAGAGTGTGTTCCCCTGATGGTTTAATATACACGGGACATGTCACCAGGTGAACAGTATAAGTGAGGAGAGTGTGTTCCCCTGATGGTTTAATATACACGGGACATGTTACCAGGTGAACAGTATAAGTGAGGAGAGTGTGTTCCCCTGATTGTTTAATACACACGGGACATGTTAATAGGTGAACAGAATAAGTGAGGAGAGTGTGTTCCCCTGATTATTTAATACACACGGGACATGTTACCAGGTGAACAGTATAAGTGAGGAGAGTGTGTTCCCCTGATGGTTTAATATACACGGGACATGTTACCAGGTGAACAGTATAAGTGAGGAGAGTGTGTTCCCCTGATTGTTTAATACACACAGGACATGTTACCAGATGAACAGTATAAGTGAGGAGAGTGTGTACCCCTGATTGTTTAATACACACGGGACATGTTAATAGGTGAACAGAATAAGTGAGGAGAGTGTGTTCCCCTGATGGTTTAATATACACGGGACATGTTTCCAGGTGAACAATATAAATTAGGAGAGTGTGTTCCCCTGATCGTTTAGTATACACGGGACATGTTGCCAGGTGAACAGTATAAGTGAGGAGAGATTGTTTCCCTGACTGTTTCGTACACACGGGACATGTCACCAGGTGAACAGTATAAGTGAGGAGAGTGTGTTACCCTGATGGTTTAACACGCACGGGACATGTTACCAGGTGAACAGTATAAGTGATGAGAGTGTGTTCCCCTGATTGATTAACACACAAGGGACATGTTACCACGTAAACAGTATACGTGAGGAGAGTGTGTTTCCCTGATGGTTTAATACACACGGGACATGTCACCAGGTGATCAGTATAAGTGAGGAGAGTGCTTTCCCCTGATGGTTTAATATACACGGGACATGTTACCAGGTGAACAGTATAAGTGAGGAGAGTGTGTTCTG
The DNA here is from genome assembly GCF_036365525.1 of Heterodontus francisci. NCBI lineage: Eukaryota > Metazoa > Chordata > Chondrichthyes > Heterodontiformes > Heterodontidae > Heterodontus > Heterodontus francisci. The sequence continues at coordinate 233,538 of NW_027141546.1, forward strand.
CTGATGGTTTAATATACACGGGACATGTTACCAGGTGAACAGTATAAGTGAGGAGACGGTATTCCCCTGATGGTTTAATATACACGGGACATGTTACCAGGTGAACAGTATAAGTGAGGAGAGTTTGTTCTGCTGATGGTTTAATATACACGGGACATGTTACCACGTAAACAGTATAAGTGAGGAGGGTGTGTTCCCCTGATTGTTAAATATGCACGGGACACGTTACCAGGCGAACAGTATAAGTGAGGAGAGTGTGTTCCCCTGATGGTTTAATATACACGGGACATGTTACCAGGTCAACAGTATAAGTGAGGAGAGTGTGTTCCCCTGATTGTTTATTACTCACGGGACATGTTAGCAGGTGAACAGTATAAGTGAGGAGAATGTGTTCCTCTGATTGTTTAATATACACAGGACATGTTACCAGGTGAACAGTATAAGTGAGGAGACTGTATTCCCCTGATGGTTTAATATACACGGGAAATGTTAGCAGGTGAACAGTATAAGTGAGCAGAATGTGTTCCCCTGATGGTTTAATATACACAGGACATGTTACCAGGTGAACAGTATCAGTGAGGAGAGTGTGTTCCCCTGATTGTTTAATACTCACGGGACATGTTACCAGGTGAACAGTATAAGTGAAGAGAGAGTGTTTCCCTGATTGTTTAATACACACAGGACATGTTACCAGGAGAACAGTATAAGTGAGGAGAGTGAGATCCCCTGATGGTTTAAAACAAACAGGACATGTCAACAGGTGAACAGTATAAGTGAGGAGAGTGTGTTCCCCTGATTGTTTAATACACACAGGACTTGTTACCAGCTGAACAGTATAAGTGAGGAGAGTGTGTTCCCTTGATTGTTTAATACACACGGGACATGTTACCAGGTGAACAGTATAAGTGAGGAGAGTGTATTCCCCTGATGGTTTAATATACACGGGACATGTTTCCAGGTGAACAATATAAATTAGGAGAGTGTGTTCCCCTGATCGTTTAGTATACACGGGACATGTTGCCAGGTGAACAGTATAAGTGAGGAGAGATTGTTACCCTTAATGTTTAGTACGCACGGGACATGTCACCAGGTGAACAGTATAAGTGAGGAGAGTGTGTTCCCCTGATGGTTTAACACGCACGCGACATGTTACCAGGTGAACAGTATAAGTGATGAGAGTGTGTTCCCCTGATTGATTAACACGCAAGGGACATGTTACCACGTAAACAGTATAAGTGAGGAGAGTGTGTTTCCCTGATGGTTTAATACACACGGGACATGTCACCAGGTGGTCAGTATAAGTGAGGAGAGTGTGTTCCCCTGATGGTTTAACATACACGGGACATGTTACCAGGTGAACAGTATAAGTGAGGAGAGTGCTTTCCCCTGATGGTTTAATATACACGGGACATGTTACCAGGTGAACAGTATAAGTGAGGAGAGTGTGTTCCGCTGATGGTTTAATATACACGGGAGATGTTACCAGGTGAACAGTATAAGTGAGGAGACGGTATTCCCCTGATGGTTTAATATACACGGGACATGTTAGCAGGTGAACGGTATAAGTGAGGATTATGTGTTCCCCTGATGGTTTAATATACACGGGACATGTTAGCAGGTGAACGGTATAAGTGAGGATTATGTGTTCCCCTGATGGTTTAATATACACGGGACATGTTAGCAGGTGAACGGTATAAGTGAGGATTATGTGTTCCCCTGATGGTTTAATATACACGGGACATGTTACCAGGTGAACAGTATAAGTGAGGAGAGTGTGTTCCCCTGATGGTTTAATATACACGGGACATGTTACCAGGTGAACAGTATAAGTGAGGAGACTGTATTCCCCTGATGGTTTAATATACACGGGAGATGTTACCAGATGAACAGTATAAGTGAGGAAATTGTGTTCCCCTAATGGTTTAATATACACGGGACATGTTAACAGATGAAAAGTATAAGTGAAGAGAGTGTGTTCCCCTGATTGTTTAATACACACGGGACATGTTACCAGGTGAACAGTATAAGTGAGGAGAGTGTGTTCCCCTGATTGTTTTATACACACGGGACATGTTACCAGGTGAACAGTATAAGTGAAGAGAGTGTGTTCCCCTGATTGTTTAATACACACGGGACATGTTACCAGGTGATCAGTATAAGTGAGGAGAGTGTGTTCCCCTGATTGTTTAATACACACGGGACATGTTACCAGGTGAACAGAATAAGTGAGGAGAGTGTGTTCCCCTGATTGTTTAATACACACGGGACATGTTACCAGGTGAACAGTATAAGTGAGGAGAGTGTGTTCCTCTGATTGTTTAATACACACGGGAAATGTTACCAGGTGAACTCTATAAGTGAGGAGAGTGTGTTCCCCTTATTGTTTAATAAACACGGGACATGTCACCAGGTGAACAGTATAAGTGAGGAGAGTGTGTTCCCCTGATGGTTTAATATACACAGGACATGTTACCAGGTGAACAGTATAAGTGAGGAGAGTGTGTTCCCCTGACGGTTTAATATACACGGGACATGTTACCAGATGAACAGTATAAGTGAGGAGATTGTGTTCCCCTGATGGTTTAATATACACGGGACATGTTACCAGGTGAACAGTATAAGTGAGGAGAGAGTGTTCCCCTGATGGTTTAATACACACGGGACATGTTTCCAGGTGAACAGTATAAGTGAGGAGAGTGTGTTGCCTGATTGTTTAATACACACGGGACATGTTACCAGCTGAACAGTATAAGTGAAGAGAGTGTGTTCCCCTGATTGTTTAATACACACGGGACATGTTACCAGGTGAACAGTATAAGTGAGGAGAGTGCTTTCCCCTGATTGTTTAATACACACGGGACATGTTACCAGGTGAACAGTATAAGTGAGGAGACTGTGTTCCACTGATGGTTTAATATACATGGGACATGTTACCAGGTGAACAGTATAAGTGAGGAGAGTGTGTTCCCCTGATTGTTTAATACTCACGGGACATGTTACCAGGTGAACAGGAAAAGTGAGGAGATTGTGTTCCTCTGATTGTTTAATGCACACGGGACATGTCACCAGTTGAACAGTATAAGTGAGGAGAGGGCTTTCCCCTGATGTTTAATATACACGAGACATGTCACCAGGTGAACAGTATAAGTGAGGAGAGTGTCTTCCCCTGATGGTTGGAAACACACGACATGTCAACAGGTGAACAGTAAAAGTGAAGAGAGTGAGTTCCCCTGATGGTTTAATACACACGGGACATGTAAGCAAGTGAACAGTATAAGTGAGGAGAGTGTGTTCCCCTGATTGTTTAATACACACGTGACATGTCACCAATTGAACATTATAAGTGAGGAGAGGGCTTTCCCCTGATGGTTTAATATACATGGGACTTGTTACCAGGTGAACAGTATAAGTGAGGAGAGTGTGTTCCCCTGATGGTTTAATATACACGGGACATGTTACCAGGTGAACAGTATAAGTGAGGAGAGTGTGTTCCCCTGATGGTTTAATATACACAGGACATGTTCCCAGGTGAACAGTATAAGTGAGGAGAGTGCTTTCCCCTGATGGTTTAATATACACGGGACATGTTTCCAGGTGAACAATATAAATTAGGAGAGTGTGTTCCCCTGATCGTTTAGTAGACACGGGACATGTTGCCAGGTGAACAGTATAAGTGAGGAGAGTTTGTTACCCTGACTGTTTAGTACGCACGGGACATGTCACCAGGTGAACAGTATAAGTGAGGAGAGTGTGTTCCCCTGATGGTTTAACACGCACGGGACATGTTACCAGGTGAACAGTATAAGTGATGAGAGTGTGTTCCCCTGATTGAATAACACGCAAGGGACATGTTACCACGTAAACAGTATAAGTGAGGAGAGTGTGTTTCCCTGATGGTTTAATACACATGGGACATGTCACCAGGTGAACAGTATAAGTGAGGAGAGTGTGTTCCCCTGATGGTTTAATATACACGGGACATGTTACCAGGTGAACAGTATAAGTGAGGAGAGTGCTTTCCCCTGATGGTTTAATATACACGGGACATGTTACGAGGTGAACAGTATAAGTGAGCAGATTGTGTTCCCCTGATTGTTAAATATACACGGGACACGTTACCAGGCGAACAGTATAAGTGAGGAGAGTGTGTTCCCCTGACGGTTTAATATACACGGGACATGTTTCCAGATGAACAGTATAAGTGAGGAGATTGTGTTCCCCTGATGTTTTAATATACACGGGACATGTTAGCAGGTGAACAGTATAAGTGAGGATTATGTGTTCCCCTGATGGTTTAATATACACGGGACATGTTACCAGGTGAACAGTATAAGTGAGCAGAGTGTGTTCCCCTGATGGTTTAAAACACACGGGACATGTTACCAGGTGAACAGTATAAGTGAGGAGAGTGTGTTCCCCTGATGGTTTAATATACACAGGGCATGTTACCAGGTGAACAGTATAAGTGAGGAGACTGTATTCCCCTGATGGTTTAATATACACGGGACATGTTACCATGTGAACAGTAGAAGTGAGGAGAGTGTGTTCCCCTGATTGTTTAATACTCACGGGACATGTTAGCAGGTGAACAGTATAAGTGAGGAGAATGTGTTCCCCTGATGGTTTAATATACACAGGGCATGTTACCAGGTGAACAGTATAAGTGAGGAGACTGTATTCCCCTGATGGTTTAATATACACGGGACATGTTAGCAGGTGAACAGTATAAGTGAGGAGAATGTGTTCCCCTGATGGTTTAATATACACAGGACATGTTACCAGGTGAACAGTATAAGTAAGGAGAGTGTGTTCCCCTGATTGTTTAATACTCACGGGATATGTTACCAGGTGAACAGTATAAGTGAGGAGACTGTGTTCCCCTGATGCTTCAATACACCCGGGACATGTTACCAGGTGAACAGTGTAAGTGAGGAGAGTGTGATCCAATGATTGTTTCATACTGACGGGATGTGTCACCAGGTGAAGAGTAGAAGTGAGGAGAGTGTGTTCCACTGATGGTTTAATATACGCGGGACATGTTACCAGGTGAACAGTATAAGTGAGGAGAGTGTGTTCCCCTGATGGTTTAATATACATGGGACATGTTACCAGGTGAACAGTATAAGTGAGGAGAGTGTGTTCCCCTGATTGTTTAATACACACGGGACATGTTACCAGGTGAGCAGTATAAGTGAGGAGAGTGTGTTCCCCTGATGGTTTAATATACATGGGACATGTTACCAGGTGAACAGTAGAAGTGAGGAGAGAGTGTTCCACTGATGGTTTAATGCACACGGGACATGTTACCAGGTGAACAGTATAAGTGAGGAGAGTGCTTTCCCCTGATGGTTTAATATTCACGGGACATGTTACCAGGTGAACAGTATAAGTGAGGAGAGTGTGTTCCCCTGATGGTTTAACACGCACGGGACATGTCACCTGGTGAACAGTATAAGTGAGGAGAGTGTGTTCCCCTGATGGTTTAATATACACGGGACATGTTACCAGGTGAACAGTATAAGTGAGGAGAGTGTGATCCAATGATTGTTTCATACTGACGGGATGTGTCACCAGTTGAAGAGTAGAAGTGAGGAGAGTGTGTTCCCCTGATGGTTTAATATACACAGGACTTGTTACCAGGTGAACTGTCTAAGTGAGGAGAGTATGTTCCCCTGATTGTTTAATATACACGGGACATGTTCCCAGGTGAACAGTATAAGTGAGGAGAGTGTGTTCCCCTGATTGTTTAATACTCACGGGATATGTTACCAGGTGAACAGTATAAGTGAGCAGAGTGTGTTCCCCTAATGGTTGAATATACACGGTACATGTTACCAGGTGAACAGTATAAGTGAGGAGAGTGTGTTCCCCTGATGGTTTAATATACACAGGACATGTTACCAGGTGAACAGTATAAGTGAGGAGAGTGTGTTCCCCTGATTGTTTAATACACACGGGACATGTCACCAGGTGAACAGTATAAGTGAGGAGAGTGTTTTCCCCTGATTGTTTAATGCACACGGGACACGTCACCAGGTGAACAGTATAAGTGAGGAGAGTGTGTTCCGCTGATTGTTTAATACGCACATGACATGTTACCAGGTGAAGAGTATAAGTGAGGAGAGTGTGTTCCCCTGATTGTTTAATACACATGGGACATGTTACAAGGTGAATAGTATGAGTGAGGAGAGTGTGTTCCCCTGATTGTTTAATACACACGGAACACGTCACCAGGTGAACAGTATCAGTGAGGAGACTGTGTTCCCCTGATTGTTTAATACACACGGCACATGTTACCAGGTGAAATCTATAAGTGAGGAGACTGAGTTCCCATGATGGTTTAACTTAGACGGGACATGTTCCCTGGTGAACAGTATAAGTGAGGAGAGGGTGTTCCACTGATGGTTTAATATACGTGGGACATGTCATAAGGTGAACAGTATAAGTGAGGATAGTGTGTTCCCATGATGGTTTAATATAGACGGGACATGTCACCAGGTGAACAGTATAAGTGAGGAGAGTGTGTTCCCCTGATGGTTTAATATTCACAGGACATGTTACCTGGTGAAGAGTATAAGTGAGGAGAGTGTGTTCCACTGATGGTTTAATATGCACAGGACATGTCACTAGGTGAAAAGTATAATTGAAGAGAGTGTGTTCCCCAGATGGCTTAATATGCACGGGTCATGTTACCAGGTGAACAGTATAAGTGAGGAGAGTGTTTTCCCCTGATTGTTTAATACGCACGGGACATGTTACCAGATGAACGGTATAAGTGAGGAGAGTGTGTTCCCCTGATTGTTTAATACGCACGGTACATGTCACCAGGTGAACAGTATAAGTGAGGAGAGTGTGTTCCCCTGATTGTTTAATACGCACGGGACATGATACCAGGTGAACAGTAGAAGTGAGGAGAGTGCTTTCCCCTGATTGTTTAATGCACACGGGACATGTCACCTGGTGAACAGTATAAGTGAGGAGAGTGTGTTCCCCTGATTATTTAATATACACGGGACATGTTACCAGGTGAACAGAGTAAGTGAGGAGGTTGTGTTCCACTGATTGTTTAATATACACAGGACATGTCACCAGGTGAACAGTATAAGTGAGGAGAATGTGTTCCCCTGATGGTTTAATACGCACGGGACATGTTACCAGATGAACAGTATAAGTGAGGAGAGTGTGTTCCCCTGATTATTTAATATACACGGGACATGTTACCAGGTGAACAGTGTAAGTGAGTAGAGTGTATTCCCCTGATTATTTAATACGCACGGGACATGTTACCAGGTGACCAGTATAGTGAGGAGAGTGTTTTCCCCTGATTGTTTAATACGCACGGGACATGTTACCAGATGAACAGTATAAGTGAGGAGAGTGTGTTCCCCTGATGGTTTAATACGCACGGGACATGTTACCAGATGAACAGTATAAGTGAGGAGAGTGTATTCCCCTGATTGTTTAATACGCACGGGACATGTTACCAGGTGACCAGTATAGTGAGGAGAGTGTTTTCCCCTGATTGTTTAATGCACACGGGACATGTTACCAGGTGAACAGTATAAGTGAGGAGAGTGTGTTCCCCTGATGGTTTAATACGCACGGGACATGTTACCAGATGAACAGTATAAGTGAGGAGAGTGTGTTCCCCTGATTATTTAATATACACGGGACATGTTACCAGGTGAACAGTGTAAGTGAGAAGAGTGTATTCCCCTGATTGTTTAATACGCACGGGACATGTTACCAGGTGACCAGTATAGTGAGGAGAGTGTTTTCCCCTGATTGTTTAATGCACACGGGACATGTTACCGGGTGAAAAGTATATTTGAGGAGAGTGTGTTCCCCTGATTGTTTAATACACACGGGACACGTCACCAGGTGAACAGTATAAGTGAGGAGAGTGTGTTCCCCTGATTGTTTAATGCAAACGGGACACGTCACCAGGTGAACAGTGTAATTGTGGAGAGTGTGTTCCCCTGATAGTTTAATCCGCACGGGACATGTTACCAGATGAACAGTATAAGTGAGGAGAGTGAGTTCCCCTGATTGTTTAATACGCACGGGACATGTTACCAGATGAACAGTATAAGTGAGGAGAATGTGTTCCCCTGATTGTTTAATGCACACGGGGCATGTTACCAGGTGACAAGTATAAGTGAGGAGAGTGTGTTCCCCTGATAGTTTAATACGCACGGGACATGTTACCAGATGAACAGTATAAGAGAGGAGAGTGTGTTCCCCTGATGGTTTAATATACACGGGACATGTTACCAGGTGAACAGTATAAGTGAGGAGAGTGTGTTCCCCTGATTGTTTAATATACACGGGACACGTCACCAGGTGAACAGTATAAGTGAGGAGAGTGTGTTCCCCTGATAGTTTAATACGCACGGGACATGTTACCAGATGAACAGTAGAAGAGAGGAGAGTGTGTTCCCCTGATTGTTTAATACACACGGGTCATGTTACCAGGTGAACAGTATAAGTGAGGAGAGTGTTTTCCCCTGATTGTTTAATGCACACGGGACACGTCACCAGGTGAACAGTATAAGTGAGGAGAGTGTGTTCCGCTGATTGTTTAATACGCACGGGACATGTTACCAGGTGAAGAGTATAAGTGAGGAGAGTGTGTTCCCCTGATTGTTTAATACACATGGGACATGTTACAAGGTGAATAGTATGAGTGAGGAGAGTGTGTTCCCCTGATTGTTTAATACACACGGAACACGTCACCAGGTGAACAGTATCAGTGAGGAGACTGTGTTCCCCTGATTGTTTAATACACACGGGACATGTTACCAGGTGAAATCTATAAGTGAGGAGATTGAGTTCCCATGATGGTTTAACTTAGACGGGACATGTTCCCTGGTGAACAGTATAAGTGAGGAGAGGGTGTTCCACTGATGGTTTAATATACGTGGGACATGTCATAAGGTGAACAGTATAAGTGAGGATAGTGTGTTCCCATGATGGTTTATTATAGCCGGGACATGTCACCAGGTGAACAGTATAAGTGAGGAGAGTGTGTTCCCCTGATGGTTTAATATTCACAGGACATGTTACCTGGTGAAGAGTATAAGTGAGGAGAGTGTGTTCCACTGATGGTTTAATATGCACAGGACATGTCACTCGGTGAAAAGTATAATTGAAGAGAGTGTGTTCCCCAGATGGCTTAATATGCACGGGTCATGTTACCAGGTGAACAGTATAAGTGAGGAGAGTGAGTTCCCCTGATTGTTTAATATGCACAAGACATGTTACCAGGTGAACAGTATAAGTGAGGAGAGTGTGTTCCCCTGATGGTTTAATATACACAGGACATGTTACCAGGTGAACAGTATAAGTGAGGAGAGTGAGTTCCCCTGATTGTTTAATATACACAAGACATGTTACCAGGTGAACAGTATATGTGAGGAGAGTGTTTTCCCCTGATTGTTTAATACGCACGGGACATGTTACCAGATGAACAGTATAAGTGAGGAGAGTGTGTTCCCCTGACTGTTTAATACGCACGGGACATGTCAACAGGTGAACAGTATAAGTGAGGAGATTGTTTTCCCCTGATGGTTTAATATACACGGGACATGTTACCAGGTGAACCGTATAAGTGAGGAGAGTGTTTTCCCCTGATTGTTTATTGCACACGGGACACGTCACCAGGTGAACAGGATAAGTGAGGAGAGTGAGTTCCCCTGATTGTTTAATATACACAAGACATGTTACCAGGTGAACAGTATATGTGAGGAGAGTGTTTTCCCCTGATTGTTTAATACGCACGGGACATGTTACCAGATGAACAGTATAAGTGAGGAGAGTGTGTTCCCCTGATTATTTAATATACACGGGACATGTTACCAGGTGAACAGTGTAAGTGAGGAGGTTGTGTTCCACTGATTGTTTAATATACACAGGACATGTCACCAGGTGAACAGCATAAGTGAGGAGAGTGTGTTCCCCTGATGGTTTAATACGCACGGGACATGTTACCAGATGAACAGTATAAGTGAGGAGAGTGTGTTCCCCTGATTATTTAATATACACGGGACATGTTACCAGGTGAACAGTGTAAGTGAGTAGAGTGTATTCCCCTGATTGTTTAATACGCACGGGACATGTTAACAGGTGACCAGTATAAGTGAGGAGAGTGTGTTCCCCTGATGGTTGAATATACACAGGACATGTTACCAGGTGAACAGTATAGTGAGGAGAGTGTTTTCCCCTGATTGTTTAATGCACACGGGACATGTTACCAGGTGAAAAGTATATTTGAGGAGAGTGTGTTCCCCTGATTGTTTAATACACACGGGACACGTCACCAGGTGAACAGTATAAGTGAGGAGAGTGTGTTCCCCTGATTGTTTAATGCAAACGGGACACGTCACCAGGTGAACAGTATAATTGTGGAGAGTGTGTTCCCCTGATAGTTTAATCCGCACGGGACATGTTACCAGATGAACAGTATAAGTGAGGAGAGTGAGTTCCCCTGATTGTTTAATACGCACGGGACATGTTACCAGATGAACAGTATAAGTGAGGAGAATGTGTTCCCCTGATTGTTTAATGCACACGGGACATGTTACCAGGTGACAAGTATAAGTGAGGAGAGTGTGTTCCCCTGATAGTTTAATACGCACGGGACATGTTACCAGATGAACAGTATAAGAGAGGAGAGTGTGTTCCCCAGATGGTTTAATATACACGGGACATGTTACCAGGTAAACAGTATAAGTGAGGAGAGTGTGTTCCCCTGATTGTTTAATATACACGGGACATGTCACCAGGTGAACAGTATAAGTGAGGAGAGTGTGTTCCCCTGATAGTTTAATACGCACGGGACATGTTACCAGATGAACAGGAGAAGTGAGGAGAGTGTGTTCCCCTGATTGTTTAATGCACACGGGACATGTTACCAGAAGAAGAGTATAAGAGAGGAGAGTGTGTTCCCCTGATTGTTTAATACGCACGGGACATGTCACCAGGTGAACAGTATAATTGAGGAGAGTGTGTTCCCCTGATAGTTTAATACGCACGGGACATGTTACCAGATGAACAGTATAAGTGAGGAGAGTGTGTTCCCCTGATTGTTTAATGCACACGGGACATGTTACCAGAAGAACAGTATAAGAGAGGAGAGTGTGTTCCCCTGATTGTTTAATACGCACGGGACATGTTACCAGATGAACAGTATAAGTGAGGAGAGTGTGTTCCCCTGATTTTTTCATGCACACGAGACATGTTACCAGGTGAACAGTAGAAGTGAGGAGAGTGTGTTCCCCTGATGGATTAAAATACACAGGACATGTTACCAGGTGAAGAGTATAAGTGAAGAGAATGTGTTCCCCTGATTGTTTAATGCACACGGGACACGTCACCAGGTGAACAGTATAAGTGAGGAGAGTGTGGTCCCCTGATTGTTTAATATACAAGGGACACGTCACCAGGTGAACAGTATAAGTGAGGAGAGTGTGTTCCCCTGATTGTTTAATACACACGGGACATGTTACCAGGTGAACAGTATAAGTGAGAAGAGTGTATTCCCCTGATTGTTTAATACACACGGGACATGTTACCAGGTGAACAGTTTAAGTGAGGAGAGTGTGTTCCCCTGATTGTTTAATATACAAGGGACACGTCACCAGGTGAACAGTATAAGTGAGGCGAGTGTGTTCCCCTGATTGTTTAATACACACGGGACATGTTACCAGGTGAACAGTATAAGTGAGGAGAGTGTGTTCCCCTGATTGTTTAATACACACGGGACATGTTACCAGGTGAACAGTATAAGTGAGGAGAGTGTGTTCCCCTGATTGTTTAATATACACGGGACATGTTACCAGGTCAACGATATAAGTGAGGAGAGTGTTATCCCCTGATTGTTTAATAAGCACGGGACATGTTACCAGATGAACAGTATAAGTGAGGAGAGTGTGTTCCCCTGATTGTATAATACACACGGGACATGTCACCAGGAGAACAGAATAAGTGAGGAGAGTGTGTTCCCCTGATTGTTTAATGCACACGGGATATGTTACCAGGTGAAATCTATAAGTGAGGAGAGTGAGTTCCCATGATGGTTTAACTTGCACGGGACATGTTACCAGGTGAACAGTATAAGTGAGGAGAGGGTGTTCCACTGATGGTTTAATATACATGGGCATGTCACCAGGTGAACAGTGTAAGTGAGGAGAGTGTGTTCCCATGATGGTTTAATATACGCGGGACATGTCACCAGGTGAACAGTATAAGTGAGCAGAGTGTGTTCCCCTGATGGTTTAAAATACACGGGACATGTCACCAGGTGAACAGTATAAGTGAGGAGAGTGTGTTCCCCTGATGGTTTAATATTCACAGGACATGTTACCTGGTGAAGAGTATAAGTGAGGAGAGTGTGTTCCCCTGATGGTTTAATATACACAGGACATGTCTCGAGGTGAAAAGTATAAGTGAAGAGAGTGTGTTCCCCTGATTTTTTAATGCACACGGGACATGTTACCAGGTGAACAGCAGAAGTGAGGAGAGTGTGTACCCCTGATGGTTTCATATACATGGGACATGTTAACAGGTGAACAGTATAAGTGAAGAGAGTGTGCTCCACTGATGGTTTAATATACATGGGACATGTTACCAGGTGAACAGTATAAGTGAGGAGAGTGTATTCCCCTGATTGTTTAATACACACGGGTCATGTTACCAGGTGAACAGAATAGTGAGGAGAGTGTTTTCCCCTGATTGTTTAATGCACACGGGACACGTCACCAGGTGAACAGTATAAGTGAGGAGAGTGTGTTCCCCTGATGGTTTAATGCACACGGGACATGTTACCAGTTGAACAGTATCAGTGAGGAGAGTGTGTTCCCCTGATTGTTTAATGCGCACGGGACATGTTCCCAGGTGAACAGTATAAGTGAGGAGAGTGTGTTCCCCTGATGGTTTAATGCACACGGGACATGTTACCGGGTGAACAGTATAAGTGAGGAGAGTGTGTTCCCCTGATTGTTTAATACACACGGGACATGTTACCAGGTGAACAGAAGAAGTGAGGAGAGTGTGTTCCCCTGATTTTTTTATACAAACGGGACATATTACCAGGTGAACTGTATAAGTGAGGAGAGTGTGTTCCCCAGATTGTTTTATACACAAGGGACATGTCACCAGGTGAACTTTATAAGTGAGGAGAGTGTGTTCCCCAGATTGTTTTATACACACGGGACATGTCACCAGGTGAACAGTATAAGTGAGGATAGTGTGATCCCCTGATTGTTTAATACTCACGGGACATGTCACCAGGTGAGCAGTATAAGTGAGGAGAGTGTGTTCCCCTGATTGTTTAATGCACACGGGACATGTCACCAGGTGAACAGTATAAGTGAGGAGAGTGTGTTCCCCTGATGGTTTAATACACACGGGACATGTTACCAGGTGAACAGTTTAAGTGAGCAGATTGTGTTCCCCTGATGGTTTAATATCCACCGGACATGTTACCAGGTGAACAGTATAAGTGAGGAGAATGTATTACCCTGATGGTTTAATATACACGGGACATGTTAGCAGGTGAAAAGTATAAGTGAGGAGATTGTGTTCCCCTGATTGTTTAATACTCACGGGACATGTTACCAGCTGAGCATTGTAAGTGAGGAGAATGTGTTCCCCTGATGGTTTAACATGCACGGGACGTGTCACCAGGTGAAGAGTAGAAGTGAGGAGACTGTGTTCCCCTGATGGTCTAATATACTCGGGACATGTTACCAGGTGAACAGTATATGTGAAGAGAGTGTGTTCCCCTGATGGTTTAATATACATGGGACATGTTACCAGGTGAACAGTATAAGTGAAGAGAGCGTGTTCCCCTGATTGCTTAACATACGTGGGACATGTTACCTGGTGACGAGTATAAGTGAGGAGAGTGTTTTCCCCTCATTGTTTAATATACACGGGACATGTTAGCAGGTGAACAGTATCAGTGAGGAGAGTGTGTTCCCCTGATTGTTTCATATACACAGGACATGTTACAACGTGAACAGTATATGTGAAGTGAGTGTGTTTCCCTGATGGTTTAATATACATGGGACATGTTACCAGGTGAAAAGTATAAGTGAGGGGAGTGTGTTCCCCTCATTGTTGAATACTCACGGGACATGTTACCAGGTGAGCATTATAAGTGAGGAGAGTGTGTTCCCCTGATGGTTTAATATACACAGGACATGATACCAGGTGAACAGTATAAGTGAGGAGAGTGTGTTCCCCTGATGGTATAATATACACGGGACATGTTACCAGCTGAACAGTATAATTGAGGAGAGGGCTTTCCCCTGATGGTTTAATATACACGGGACATGTCACCAGGTGAACAGTATAAGTGAGGATACTGTATTCCCCTGATGTTTCAATATACACGGGACATGTTAGCAGTTGAACAGTGTAAGTGAGGAGATTGTGTTACCCTGATTGTTTAATACTCACGGGACATGTTACCAGGTGAGCATTATAAGTGAGGAGAATGCGTTCCCCTGATGGTTTAACAATCACGGGACGTGTCAAAAGGTGAAGAGTAGAAGTGAGGAGAGGGCTTTCCTCTGATGGTTTAATATACAAGGGACATGTTACCAGGTGAACAGTATAAGTGAGGAGAGTGTGTTCCCCTGATGGTTTAACACGCACAGGACATGTTACCAGGTGAACAGTGTAAGTGAGGAGAGTGTGTTCCCCTGATGGTTTAATATACACGGGACATGTTACCAGGTGAAGAGTATAAGTGAGGATACTTTATTCCCCTGACGGTTCAATATACAAGGGACATGTTATCTGGTGAACAGTATAAGTGAGGACAGTGTGTTCCCCTGATGGTATAATATATACGGGACATGTTACCAGCTGAACAGTATAAGTGAAGTGAGGGCTTTCCCCTGATGGTTTGATATACAAGGGACATGTTACCAGGTGAACTGTATAAGTGAGGAGAATGTGTTCGACTGATGGTTTAATATACACGGGACATGTTAGCTGGTGAACAGTATAAGTGAGGAGAATGTATTCCCCTGATGGTTTAATATACACGGGACATGTTACCAGGTGAACAGTATAAGTGAGGAGAATGCGTTCCCCTGATGCTTTAACATGCACGGGACGTGTCACCAGGTGAAGAGTAGAAGTGAGGAGATTGTGTTCCCCTGATGGTCTAATATACACGGGACATGTTACCAGGTGAACAGTATATGTGAAGAGAGTGTGTTCCCCTGATGGTTTAATATACATGGGACATGTTACCAGGTGAACAGTATAAGTGAAGAGAGCGTGTTCTCCTGATTGCTTAATATACGTGGGACATGTTACCTGGTGACGGGTATACGTGAGGAGAGTGTGTTCCCCTCATTGTTTAATATACACGGGACATGTTAGCATGTGAACAGTATAAGTGAGGAGAGTGTGTTCCCGTGATGGTTTAATATACACGGGACAAGTTACCAGGTGAACAGTATAAGTGAGGAGAGTGTGTTCCCGTGATGGTTTAATATACACGGGACAAGTTACCAGGTGAACAGTATAAGTGAGGAGAGTGTGTTCCCGTGATGGTTTAATATACACGGGACATGTTCCCAGGTGAACAGTATAAGTGAGGAGAGTGTGTTCCCGTGATGTTTTAATATACACGGGACAAGTTACCAGGTGAACAGTATAAGTGAGGAGAGTGTGTTCCCGTGATGGTTTAATATACACGGGACAAGTTACCAGGTGAACAGTATAAGTGAGGAGAGTGTGTTCCCCTGATGGTTTAATATACACGGGACATGTTACCAGCTGAACAGTATAAGTGAGGAGAGGGTTTTTCCCCTGATGGTTTAATATACACGGGACATGTTACCAGCTGAACAGTATAAGTGAGGAGAGGGTTTTTCCCCTGATTGTTTAACACACACAGGACATGTTACCAGGTGAACAGTATAAGTGAGGAGAGTGTGTTCCCCTGATGGTTAAATATACACGGGACATGTTGCCAGGTGAACAGTATAAGTGAGGAGAGTGTGTTCCCCTGATGGTTAAATATACACGGGACATGTTGCCAGGTGAACAATATAAGTGAGGGGAGTTTGTTCCCCTGATGGTTTAAAATACACGGGACATGCTACCAGGTGAACAGTATAAGTGAGGAGAGTGTGTTCCCCTGATGGTTCAATATACACGGGACAAATTAGCAGGTGAACAGTATAAGTGAGGAGAGTGTGTTCCCCTGATGGTTTAATATACACGGGACATGTTACAACGTGAACAGTATAAGTGAGGAGAATGTGTTCCCTGATGGTTTAATATACACGGGACATGTTACCAGGTGAAAAGTATAAGTGAGGAGAGTGTGTTCCCCTGATGGTTTAATATACACGGGACATGTTACAATATGAACTGTATAAGTGAGGAGAGTGTGTTCCCCTGATGGTTAATATACACGGGACATGTTACCAGGTGAACAGTATAAGTGAGGAGAGTGTGTTCCCCTGATTGTTTAACATGCACGGGACGTGTCACCAGGTGAACAGTATCAGTGAGGAGAATGTGTTCCCCTGATGGTTTAATATACACGGGACATGTTACCAGGTGAACAGTATAAGTGAGGAGAGGGCTTTCCCCTGATGGTTTAATATACACGGGACATATTACCAGGTGAACAGTATAAGTGAGGACAGGGCTTTCCCCTGATGGTTGAATATACACGGGACATGTTAACAGGTGAACAGTATAAGAGAGGAGAGTGTGTTCCCCTGATGGTTTAACACGCACAGGACATGCCACCAGGTGAACAGTATGAGTGAGGAGAGTGCTTTCCCCTGATGTTTTAATATACACGGGACATGTTACCAGCTGAACAGTATAAGTGAGGAGAGTGTGTTCCCCTGATGGTTTAACACGCACAGGACATGTTACCAGGTGAACAGTATAAGTGAGGAGAGTGTGTTCCCCTGATGGTTTAACACGCACAGGACATGTTACCAGGTGAACAGTGTAAGTTAGGAGAGTGTGTTTCCCTGATGGTTTAATATACACGTGACATGTTACCAGGTGAAGAGCATAAGTGAGGACAGTGTGTTCCCCTGATGGTTTAATATACACGGGACATGTTACCAGCTGAACAGTATAAGTGAGGAGAGGGCTTTCCCCTGATGGTTTAATATACAAGGGACATGTTACCAGGTGAACTGTATAAGTGAGGAGAATGTGTTCCTCTGATGGTTTAATATACACGGGACATGTTAGCTGGTGAACAGTATAAGTGAGGAGAATGTATTCCCCTGATGGTTTAATATACACGGGACATGTTACAAGGTGAACAGTATAATTGAGGACAGTGAGTTCCCCTGATGGTTTAATACACACGGGACATGTTACCAGGTGAACAGAAAAGGGAGGAGAGTGTCTTCCCCTGATGGTTTAATACTGGCGGGACATGTTACCAGGTGAACAGTATAAGTGAGGAGAGTGTGTTCCCCTGATGGTTTAATATACAATGGACATGTTTCCAGGTGAACAGTATAAGTGAGGAGACTGTATTCCCCTGATGTTTCAATATACACGGGACATGTTACCAGGTGACGAGTATAAGTGAGGAGAGTGTGTTCCCCTGATGGTTAAATATACACGGGACATGTTACCACGTGAACAATATAAGTGAGGAGACTGTATTCCCCTGATGGTTCAATATACACGGGACATGTTACCAGGTGAACAGTATCAGTGAGGAGAGTGTGTTCCCCTGATGGTTTAATATACACGGGACATGTTACAATATGAACTGTATAAGTGAGGAGAGTGTGTTCCCCTGATGGTTAATATACACGGGACATGTTACCAGGTGAACAGTATAAGTGAGGAGAGTGTGTTCCCCTGATTGTTTAACATGCACGGGACGTGTCACCAGGTGAACAGTATCAGTGAGGAGAATGTGTTCCCCTGATGGTTTAATATACACGGGACATGTTACCAGGTGAACAGTATAAGTGAGGAGAGGGCTTTCCCCTGATGGTTTAATATACACGGGACATATTACCAGGTGAACAGTATAAGTGAGGACAGGGCTTTCCCCTGATGGTTGAATATACACGGGACATGTTAACAGGTGAACAGTATAAGAGAGGAGAGTGTGTTCCCCTGATGGTTTAACACGCACAGGACATGCCACCAGGTGAACAGTATGAGTGAGGAGAGTGCTTTCCCCTGATGTTTTAATATACACGGGACATGTTACCAGCTGAACAGTATAAGTGAGGAGAGTGTGTTCCCCTGATGGTTTAACACGCACAGGACATGTTACCAGGTGAACAGTATAAGTGAGGAGAGTGTGTTCCCCTGATGGTTTAACACGCACAGGACATGTTACCAGGTGAACAGTGTAAGTTAGGAGAGTGTGTTTCCCTGATGGTTTAATATACACGTGACATGTTACCAGGTGAAGAGCATAAGTGAGGACAGTGTGTTCCCCTGATGGTTTAATATACACGGGACATGTTACCAGCTGAACAGTATAAGTGAGGAGAGGGCTTTCCCCTGATGGTTTAATATACAAGGGACATGTTACCAGGTGAACTGTATAAGTGAGGAGAATGTGTTCCTCTGATGGTTTAATATACACGGGACATGTTAGCTGGTGAACAGTATAAGTGAGGAGAATGTATTCCCCTGATGGTTTAATATACACGGGACATGTTACAAGGTGAACAGTATAATTGAGGACAGTGAGTTCCCCTGATGGTTTAATACACACGGGACATGTTACCAGGTGAACAGAAAAGGGAGGAGAGTGTCTTCCCCTGATGGTTTAATACTGGCGGGACATGTTACCAGGTGAACAGTATAAGTGAGGAGAGTGTGTTCCCCTGATGGTTTAATATACAATGGACATGTTTCCAGGTGAACAGTATAAGTGAGGAGACTGTATTCCCCTGATGTTTCAATATACACGGGACATGTTACCAGGTGACGAGTATAAGTGAGGAGAGTGTGTTCCCCTGATGGTTAAAT
This sequence comes from Heterodontus francisci, assembly GCF_036365525.1. Lineage (NCBI taxonomy): Eukaryota > Metazoa > Chordata > Chondrichthyes > Heterodontiformes > Heterodontidae > Heterodontus > Heterodontus francisci. The sequence continues at coordinate 252,546 of NW_027141546.1, forward strand.
ATACACGGGACATGTTACCACGTGAACAATATAAGTGAGGAGACTGTATTCCCCTGATGGTTCAATATACACGGGACATGTTACCAGGTGAACAGTATCAGTGAGGAGAGTGTGTTCCCCTGATGGTTTAATCTACACGGGACATGTTACCAGGTGAAAAGTATAAGTGAGGAGAGTGTGTTCCCCTGATGGTTTAATATACACGGGACATGTTACTACGTGAACAGTATAAGTGAGGAGAATGTGTTCCCCTGATGGTTTAATATACACGGGACATATTACCAGGTGAACAGTATAAGTGATGAGAGGGCTTTCCCCTGATGGTTTAATATCCACGGGACATGTTACCAGGTGAACAGTATAAGTGAGGAGAGTGTGTTCCCCTGATTGTTTAATATACACGGGACATGTTCCCAGGTGAACAGCTTAAGTGAGGAGAGTGTGTTCCCCTGATTGTTAAATATACACGGGACATGTTACCAGGAGAACAGTATAAGTGAGGAGAGTGTGTTCCCGTGATGGTTTAATATACACGGGACAAGTTACCAGGTGAACAGTATAAGTGAGGAGAGTGTGTTCCCCTGATGGTATAATATACACGGGACATGTTACCAGGTGAACAGTATAAGTGAGGAGAGGGCTTTCCCCTGATGGTTTAATACACACGGGACATGTTAGCAGGTGAACAGTATAACTGAGGAGAATGTATTCCCCTGATGGTTTAATATACACGGGACATGTTACCAGGTGAACAGTATAACTGAGGAGAATGTATTCCCCTGATGGTTTAATATACACGGGACATGTTACCAGTGGACAGTATAAGTGAGGAGAGTGTGTTCCCCTGATGGTTTAATATACACGGGACATGTTACCAGGTGAACAGTATAAGTGAGGAGAGTGTGTTCCCCTGATTGTATAATATACACAGGACATGTTACCAGGTGAACATTATAAGTGAGGAGAATGTGTTCCCCTGATGGTTTAATATACACGGGACATGTTACCAGGTGAGCAGTATAAGTGAGGAGAGTGTGTTCCCCTGATGGTTTAACACGCACGGGATGTGTCACCAGGTGAAGCGTAGAAGTGAGGAGAGTGTGTTCCCCTGATGGTCTAATATACACGGGACATGTTACCAGGTGAATAGTATATGTGAAGAGAGTATGTTCCCCTGATGGTTTAATATACATGGGACATGTTTCCAGGTGAACAGTATAAGTGAAGACAGCGGGTTCCCCTGATAGCTTAATATACTTTCGACATGTTACCAGGTGAACAGTATAAGTGAGGAGAGTTTGTTCCCCTCATTGTTTAATATACACGGGACATGTTAGCAGGTGAACAGTATAAGTGAGGGGAGTGTGTTCCCCTGATGGTTTAATATACATTCGACATGTTACCAGGTGAACAGTATAAGTGAGGGGAGTGTGTTCCCCTGATGGTTCAATATACACGGGACAAATTAGCAGGTGAACAGTATAAGTGAGGAGAATGTGTTCCCCTGATGGTTTAATATACACGGGACATGTTACCAGGTGAAAAGTATAAGTGAGGAGAGTGTGTTCCCCTGATGGTTTAATATACACGGGACATGTTACAACGTGAACAGTATAAGTGAGGAGAGTGTGTTCCCCTGATGGTTTAATATACACGGGACATATTACAAGGTGAACAGTATAAGTGAGGAGAGGGCTTTCCCCTGATGGTTTAATATACACGGGACATATTACCAGGTGAACAGTATAAGTGAGGACAGTGCTTTCCCCTGATGGTTTAATATACACGGGACATGTTACCAGGTGAACAGTATAAGAGAGGAGAGTGTGTTCCCCTGATAGTTTAATATACAAGGGACATGTTACCAGGTGAACAGTATAATTGAGGAGAATGTGTTCCACTGATGGTTTAATATACACGGGACATGTTACCTGGTGAACAGTATAAGTGAGGAGAGTGTATTCCCCTGATGGTTTAATATACACGGGACATGTTACCCGGTGAACAGTATAAGTAAGGACAATGAGTTCCCCTGATGGTTTAATACACACGGGACATGTTACCAGGTGAACTGTATAAGTGAGGAGAATGTGTTCCACTGATGGTTTAATATACACGGGACATGTTACCTGGTGAACAGTATAAGTGAGGAGAGTGTATTCCCCTGATGGTTTAATATACACGGGACATGTTACCCGGTGAACAGTATAAGTAAGGACAGTGAGTTCCCCTGATGGTTTAATACACACGGGACATGTTACCAGGTGAACAGAAAAGGGAGGAGAGTGTCTTCCCCTGATGGTTTAATACTGGCGGGACATGTTACCATTTGATCAGTATAAGTGAGGAGAGTGTGTTCCCCTGATGGTTTAATATGCACGGGACATGTCACCAGGTGAACAGCATAAGTGAGGAGAGTGTGTTCCCCTGATTGTTCAATATACACGGGACATGTTACCAGGTGACGAGTATAAGTGAGGAGAGTGTGTTCCCCTGATGGTTAAATATACACGGGACATGTTACCAGATGAACAATATAAGTGAGGAGACTGGATTCCCCTGATGGTTCAATATACACGGGACATGTTAGCATGTGAACAGAATAAGTGAGGAGAATGTGTTCCCCTGATGGTTTAATCTACACGGGACATGTTACCAGGTGAAAAGTATAAGTGAGGAGAGTGTGTTCCCCTGATTGTTTAATATACACGGGACATGTTACAACGTGAAAAGTAAATGTGAGGAGAATGTGTTCCCCTGATGGTTTAATATACACGGGACATGTTACAACGTGAACAGTATAAGTGAGGAGAGTGTGTTCCCCTGATTGTTAAATATACACGGGACATGTTACCAGGGGAACAATATAAGTGAGGAGACTGGATTCCCCTGATGGTTCAATATACACGGGACATGTTAGCATGTGAACAGAATAAGTGAGGAGAATGTGTTCCCCTGATGGTTTAATCTACACGGGACATGTTACCAGGTGAAAAGTATAAGTGAGGAGAGTGTGTTCCCCTGATTGTTTAATATACACGGGACATGTTACAACGTGAACAGTAAATGTGAGGAGAATGTGTTCCCCTGATGGTTTAATATACACGGGACATGTTACAACGTGAACAGTATAAGTGAGGAGAGGGTGTTCCCCTGATTGTTAAATATACACGGGACATGTTACCAGGTGAACAGTATAAGTGAGGAGAGTGTGTTCCCCTGATGGTTAAATATAAACGGGACATGTTGCCAGGTGAACAATATAAGTGAGGGGAGTTTGTTCCCCTGATGGTTTAAAATACACGGGACATGCTACCAGGTGAACAGTATAAGTGAGGAGAGTGTGTTCCCCTGATGGTTCAATATACACGGGACAAATTAGCAGGTGAACAGGATAAGTGAGGAGAATGTGTTCCCTTGATGGTTTAATATTCACTGGACATGTTACCAGAAGAACAGTCTAAGTGAGGAGAGCGTGTTCCCCTGATGGTTTAATATGCACGGGACATGTTACCAGCTGAACAGGGAAAGTGAGGAGAGTGTGTTCCCCTGATGGTTTAATACGCACGGGACATTTCACCAAGTGAACTGTATGAGTGAGGAGAGTGTGTTCCCCTGATGATTTAATGCACACAGGACATGTTACCAGGCGAACAGTATAAGTGAGGAGAGATTGTTCCACTGATGGTTTAATGCACACGGGACATGTTACCAGGTGAACAGTATAAGTGAGGAGAGAGTGTTCCACTGATGGTTTAATGCACACGGGACATGTTACCAGGTGAACAGTATAAGTGAGGAGAGTGCTTTCCCCTGATGGTTTAATATTCACGGGACATGTTACCAGGTGAACAGTATAAGTGAGGAGAGTGTGTTCCCCTGATGGTTTAACACGCACGGGACATGACACCTGGTGAACAGTATAAGTGAGGAGAGTGAGTTCCTCTGATGGTTTAATATACACGGGACATGTCACCAGGTGAACAGTATAAGTGAGGAGAGTGTGTTCCCCTGATTGTTTAATACTCACGGGACATGTTACCAGGTGAACAGTGTGAGTGCGGAGAGTGTGTTCCCCTGATTGTTTAATACACACGGGACATGTCACCAGGTGAACAGTATAAGTGAGGAGAGTGTGTTCCCCTGATTGTTTAATGCTCACGGGACATGTTGCCAGGTGAACAGTATAAGTGAGGAGAGTGTGTTCCCCTGATGGTTTAATATTCACTGGACATGTTACCAGATGAACAGTCTAAGTGAGGAGAGCGTGTTCCCCTGATGGTTTAATATGCACTGGACATGTTACCAGCTGAACAGTATAAGTGAGGAGAGAGTGTTCCACTGATGGTTTAATGCACACGGGACATGTTACCAGGTGAACAGTATAAGTGAGGAGAGAGTGTTCCACTGATGGTTTAATGCACACGGGACATGTTACCAGGTGAACAGTATAAGTGAGGAGAGTGTGTTCCCCTGATTGTTTATTACACACGGGACATGTTACCAGGTGAACAGTATAAGTGAGGATAGTGTGTTCCCCTGATGGTTTAATATACACGGGACAATTTACCAGGTGAACAGTATAAGTGAGGAGACTGTATTCCCCTGATGGTTTAATATACACGGGACATGTTACCAGGTGAACAATATAAGTGATGAGAGTGTGTTACCTTGATTGTTGAAAACACTCGGGACATGTTACCAGGTGAACAGTATAAGTGAGGAGAGTGTGTTCCCCTGATGGTTTAACACGCACGGGACATGTCACCTGGTGAACAGTATAAGTGAGGAGAGTGTGTTCCTCTGATGGTTTAATATACACGGGACATGTCACCAGGTGAACAGTATAAGTGCGGAGAGTGTGTTCCCCTGATTGTTTAATACACACGGGACATGTCACCAGGTGAACAGTATAAGTGAGGAGAGTGTTTTCCCCTGATTGTTTAATACTCACGGGACATGTTGCCAGGTGAACAGTATAAGTGAGGAGAGTGTGTTCCCCTTATGGTTTAACACGCACGGGACATGTCACCTGGTGAACAGTATAAGTGAGGAGAGTTTGTTCCCCTGATTGTTTAATACACACGGGACATGTTACCAGGTGAACAGTATAAGTGAGGAGACTGTATTCCCCTGATGGTTTAATATACACGGGACATGTTACCAGGTGAACTGTATAAGTGAGGAGACTGTATTCCCCTGATGGTTTAATATACACGGGACATGTTACCAGGTGAACAATATAAGTGAGGAGAGTGTGTTCCCTTTATTGTTTAATACACTCGGGACATGTTACCAGGTGAACAGTATAAGTGAGGAGAGTGTGTTCCCCTGATTGTTTAATACTCACGGGACAAGTTGCCAGGTGAACAGTATAAGTGAGGAGAGTGTGTTCCCTTGATTGTTTAATACACACGGGACATGTTACCAGGTGAACAGTATAAGTGAGGAGAATGTGTTCCCCTGATGGTTTAATATACACGGGACATGTTACCAGGTGAACAGTATAAGTGAGGAGAGTGTGTTCCCTTGATTGTTTAATACACACGGGACATGTTACCAGGTGAACAGTATAAGTGAGGAGAGTGTGTTCCCCTGATTGTTTAATACTCACGGGACATGTTGCCAGGTGAACAGTATCAGTGAGGAGAGTGTATTCCCTTGATTGTTTAATACACACGGGACATGTTACCAGGTGAACAGTATAAGTGAGGATAGTGTGTTCCCCTGATGGTTTAATATACACGGGACATGTTACCAGGTGAACTGTATAAGTGAGGAGACTGTATTCCCCTGATGGTTTAATATACACGGGACATGTTACCAGGTGAACAATATAAGTGAGGAGAGTGTGTTCCCTTGATTGTTTAATACACTCGGGACATGTTGCCAGGTGAACAGTATAAGTGAGGAGAGTGTGTTCCCTTGATTGTTTAATACACACGGGACATGTCACCAGGTGAACAATATAAGTGAGGAGAGTGTGTTCCCCTGATTGTTTAACACGCACGGGACATGTTACCAGGTGAACAGTATAAGTGAGGGGAGTGAATTCCCCTGATTGTTTAATACACACGGGACATGTCACCAGGTGAACAGGATAAGTGAGGAGAATGTGTTCCCCTGATGGTTTAATATTCACTGGACATGTTACCAGATGAACAGTCTAAGTGAGGAGAGCGTGTTCCCCTGATGGTTTAATATGCACGGGACATGTTACCAGGTGAACAGTATAAGTGAGGAGAGTGTGTTCCCCTGATGGTTTAATACGCACGGGACATTTCACCAAGTGAACTGTATAAGTGAGGAGAGTGTGTTCCCCTGATGATTTAATGCACACAGGACATGTTACCAGGTGAACAGAAGAAGTGAGGAGAGAGTGTTCCACTGATGGTTTAATGCACACGGGACATGTTACCAGGTAAACAGTATAAGTGAGGAGAGTGCTTTCCCCTGATGGTTTAATATTCACGGGACATGTTACCAGGTGAACAGTATAAGTGAGGAGAGTGTGTTCCCCTTATGGTTTAACACGCACGGGACATGTCACCTGGTGAACAGTATAAGTGAGGAGAGTTTGTTCCCCTGATTGTTTAATACACACGGGACATGTTACCAGGTGAACAGTATAAGTGAGGAGACTGTATTCCCCTGATGGTTTAATATACACGGGACATGTTACCAGGTGAACTGTATAAGTGAGGAGACTGTATTCCCCTGATGGTTTAATATACACGGGACATGTTACCAGGTGAACAATATAAGTGAGGAGAGTGTGTTCCCTTGATTGTTTAATACACTCGGGACATGTTACCAGGTGAACAGTATAAGTGAGGAGAGTGTGTTCCCCTGATTGTTTAATACTCACGGGACATGTTGCCAGGTGAACAGTATAAGTGAGGAGAGTGTGTTCCCTTGATTGTTTAAAACACACGGGACATGTTACCAGGTGAACAATATAAGTGAGGAGAGTGTGTTCCCCTGATTGTTTAATACTCACGGGACATGTTGCCAGGTGAACAGTATCAGTGAGGAGAGTGTATTCCCTTGATTGTTTAATACACACGGGACATGTTACCAGGTGAACAGTATAAGTGAGGATAGTGTGTTCCCCTGATGGTTTAATATACACGGGACATGTTACCAGGTGAACTGTATAAGTGAGGAGACTGTATTCCCCTGATGGTTTAATATACACGGGACATGTTACCAGGTGAACAATATAAGTGAGGAGAGTGTGTTCCCTTGATTGTTTAATACACTCGGGACATGTTGCCAGGTGAACAGTATCAGTGAGGAGAGTGTGTTCCCTTGATTGTTTAATACACACGGGACATGTCACCAGGTGAACAATATAAGTGAGGAGAGTGTGTTCCCCTGATTGTTTAACACGCACGGGACATGTTACCAGGTGAACAGTATAAGTGAGGGGAGTGAATTCCCCTGATTGTTTAATACACACGGGACATGTCACCAGGTGAACAGGATAAGTGAGGAGAATGTGTTCCCCTGATGGTTTAATATTCACTGGACATGTTACCAGATGAACAGTCTAAGTGAGGAGAGCGTGTTCCCCTGATGGTTTAATATGCACGGGACATGTTACCAGGTGAACAGTATAAGTGAGGAGAGTGTGTTCCCCTGATGGTTTAATACGCACGGGACATTTCACCAAGTGAACTGTATAAGTGAGGAGAGTGTGTTCCCCTGATGATTTAATGCACACAGGACATGTTACCAGGTGAACAGAAGAAGTGAGGAGAGAGTGTTCCACTGATGGTTTAATGCACACGGGACATGTTACCAGGTAAACAGTATAAGTGAGGAGAGTGCTTTCCCCTGATGGTTTAATATTCACGGGACATGTTACCAGGTGAACAGTATAAGTGAGGAGAGTGTGTTCCCCTTATGGTTTAACACGCACGGGACATGTCACCTGGTGAACAGTATAAGTGAGGAGAGTTTGTTCCCCTGATTGTTTAATACACACGGGACATGTTACCAGGTGAACAGTATAAGTGAGGAGACTGTATTCCCCTGATGGTTTAATATACACGGGACATGTTACCAGGTGAACTGTATAAGTGAGGAGACTGTATTCCCCTGATGGTTTAATATACACGGGACATGTTACCAGGTGAACAATATAAGTGAGGAGAGTGTGTTCCCTTGATTGTTTAATACACTCGGGACATGTTACCAGGTGAACAGTATAAGTGAGGAGAGTGTGTTCCCCTGATTGTTTAATACTCACGGGACATGTTGCCAGGTGAACAGTATAAGTGAGGAGAGTGTGTTCCCTTGATTGTTTAAAACACACGGGACATGTTACCAGGTGTACAGTATAAGTGAGGAGAATGTGTTCCCCTGATGGTTTAATATACACGGGACATGTTACCAGGTGAACAGTATAAGTGAGGAGAGTGTGTTCCCTTGATTGTTTAATACACACGGGACATGTTACCAGGTGAACAGTATAAGTGAGGAGAGTGTGTTCCCCTGATTGTTTAATACTCACGGGACATGTTGCCAGGTGAACAGTATAAGTGAGGAGAGTGTGTTCCCTTGATTGTTTAATACACACGGGACATGTTACCAGGTGAACAGTATAAGTGAGGATAGTGTGTTCCCCTGATGGTTTAATATACACGGGACATGTTACCAGGTGAACTGTATAAGTGAGGAGACTGTATTCCCCTGATGGTTTAATATACATGGGACATGTTACCAGGTGAACAATATAAGTGAGGAGAGTGTGTTCCCTTGATTGTTTAATACACTCGGGACATGTTACCAGGTGAACAGTATAAGTGAGGAGAGTGTGTTCCCCTGATTGTTTAATACTCACGGGACATGTTGCCAGGTGAACAGTATAAGTGAGGAGAGTGTGTTCCCTTGATTGTTTAATACACACGGGACATGTTACCAGGTGAACAGTATAAGTGAGGAGAATGTGTTCCCCTGATGGTTTAATATACACAGGACATGTTACCAGGTGAACAATATAAGTGAGGAGAGTGTGTTCCCCTGATCGTTTAATACGCACGGGACATGTTACCAGGTGAACAGTATAAGTGAGGAGAGTGTGTTCCCTTGATTGTTTAATACACACGGGACATGTTACCAGATGAACAGTATAAGTGAGGAGAGTGAGTTCCCCTGATTGTTTAATACACACGGGACATGTTACCAGGTGAACAGTATAAGTGAGGAGAGTGAGTTCCTCTGATTGTTTAATACACACGGGACATGTTACCAGGTGAACAGTATAAGTGAGGAGAGTGTGTTCCCCTGATGGTTTAATATGCACGGGACATGTAACCAAGTGAACAGTATAAGTGAGGAGAGTGTGTTCCTCTGATGATTTAACACGCACGGGACATGTTACCAGGTGAACAGTATAAGTGAGGGGAGTGAATTCCCCTGATTGTTTAATACACACGGGACATGTCACCAGGTGAACAGGATAAGTGAGGAGAATGTGTTCCCCTGATGGTTTAATATTCACTGGACATGTTACCAGATGAACAGTCTAAGTGAGGAGAGCGTGTTCCCCTGATGGTTTAATATGCACGGGACATGTTACCAGGTGAACAGTATAAGTGAGGAGAGTGTGTTCCCCTGATGGTTTAATACGCACGGGACATTTCACCAAGTGAACTGTATAAGTGAGGAGAGTGTGTTCCCCTGATGATTTAATGCACACAGGACATGTTACCAGGTGAACAGTATAAGTGAGGAGAGAGTGTTCCACTGATGGTTTAATGCACACGGGACATGTTACCAGGTGAACAGTATAAGTGAGGAGAGTGCTTTCCCCTGATGGTTTAAAATTCACGGGACATGTTACCAGGTGAACAGTATAAGTGAGGAGAGTGTGTTCCCCTGATGGTTTAACACGCACGGGACATGTCACCTGGTGAACAGTATGAGTGAGCAGAGCGTGTTCCTCTGATGGTTTAATATACACGGGACATGTTACCAGGTGAACAATATAAGTGAGGAGAGTGTGTTCCCCTGCTTGTTTAATACGCACGGGACATGTTACCAGGTGAACAGTATAAGTGAGGAGAGTGTGTCCCCCTGATGGTTTCATATACACGGGACATGTTTCCAGGTGAACAGTATAAGTGAGGAGAGTGTGTTCCCCTGATGGTTTAATATACACGGGACATTTTACCAGATGAACAGTATAAGTGAGGAGAGTGTGTTCCCCTGATTGTTTAATTCACACGGGACATGTTACCAGGTGAACAGAATAGTGAGGAGAGTGTTTTCCCCTGATTGTTTAATACGCTGGGACATGTAACCAGGTGAACAGTAGAAGTGAGGAGAGTGTGTTCCCCTGATGGTTTAATGTAGACAGGACTTGTTACCAGGTGAACAGTAGAAGTGAGGAGAGGGTGTTCCCCTGATTGTTTAATACACACTGGACATGTTACCAGGTGAACAGTATATGTGAGGAGAGTGTGTTCCCCTGATTGTTTAATACGCACGGGACATGTCACCAGGTGAACAGTATATGTGAGGAGAGAGTGTTTCCCTGATTGTTTAATGCACACGGGACATGTGACAAGGTGAACAGTATAAGTGAGGAGAATGTGTTCCCCTGATTGTTTAATATACACCGGACATGTTACCAGGTGAACAGTATAAGTGAGGAGAGTGTGTTCCCCTGATGGTTTAATAGACACGGGACATGTCACCAGGTGAACAGTATAAGTGAGGAGAGTGTGTTCCCCTGATTGTTTAATACGCACGGGACATGTTACCAGGTGAACAGAATAGTGAGGAGAGTGTTTTCCCATGATGGTTTAATATGCACAGGACATGTTAACAGGTGTACAGTATAAGTGAGGAGAGTGTGTTCCCCTGATTGTTTAATACACACAGGACATGTTACCAGGTGAACAGAATAGTGAGGAGAGTGTTTTCCCATGATGGTTTAATGCACACGGGACATGTTACCAGGTGAACAGTATAAGTGAGGAGAATGTGTTCCCCTGATGGTTTAATATTCACTGGACATGTTACCAGATGAACAGTATAAGTGAGGAGAGTGTGTTCCTCTGATGGTTTAATATACACGGGACATGTCACCAGGTGAACAGTATAAGTGCGGAGAGTGTGTTCCCCTGATTGTTTAATACACACGGGACATGTCACCAGGTGAACAGTATAAGTGAGGAGAGTGTGTTCCCCTGATTGTTTAATACTCACGGGACATGTTGCCAGGTGAACAGTATAAGTGAGGAGAGTGTGTTCCCCTGATGGTTTAACACGCACGGGACATGTTACCAGGAAAACAGTATAAGTGAGGAGAGGGTGTTCCCCTGATGGTTTAATATACACGGGACATGTTACCAGGTGAACAATATAAGTGAGGAGAGTGTGTTCCCTTGATTGTTTAATACACTCGGGACATGTTACCAGGTGAACAGTATAAGTGAGGAGAGTGTGTTCCCCTGATGGTTTAACACGCACGGGACATGTCACCTGGTGAACAGTATAAGTGAGGAGAGTGTGTTCCTCTGATGGTTTAATATACACGGGACATGTCACCAGGTGAACAGTATAAGTGCGGAGAGTGTGTTCCCCTGATTGTTTAATACACACGGGACATGTCACCAGGTGAACAGTATAAGTGAGGAGAGTGTGTTCCCCTGATGGTTTTACACGCACGGGACATGTCACCTGGTGAACAGTATAAGTGAGGAGAGTTTGTTCCCCTGATTGTTTAATACACACGGGACATGTTACCAGGTGAACAGTATAAGTGAAGAGAGTGTGTTCCCCTGATGGTTTAATATACACAGGACATGTTACCAGGTGAACAGTATAAGTGAGGAGAGTGTGTTCCCCTGATGGTTTAATATACACGGGACATTTTACCAGATGAACAGTATAAGTGAGGAGAGTGTGTTCCCCTGATTGTTTAATTCACACGGGACATGTTACCAGGTGAACAGAATAGTGAGGAGAGTGTTTTCCCCTGATTGTTTAATACGCTGGGACATGTAACCAGGTGAACAGTAGAAGTGAGGAGAGTGTGTTCCCCTGATGGTTTAATGTAGACAGGACTTGTTACCAGGTGAACAGTAGAAGTGAGGAGAGGGTGTTCCCCTGATTGTTTAATACACACTGGACATGTTACCAGGTGAACAGTATATGTGAGGAGAGTGTGTTCCCCTGATTGTTTAATACGCACGGGACATGTCACCAGGTGAACAGTATATGTGAGGAGAGAGTGTTTCCCTGATTGTTTAATGCACACGGGACATGTGACAAGGTGAACAGTATAAGTGAGGAGAATGTGTTCCCCTGATTGTTTAATATACACCGGACATGTTACCAGGTGAACAGTATAAGTGAGGAGAGTGTGTTCCCCTGATGGTTTAATAGACACGGGACATGTCACCAGGTGAACAGTATAAGTGAGGAGAGTGTGTTCCCCTGATTGTTTAATACGCACGGGACATGTTACCAGGTGAACAGAATAGTGAGGAGAGTGTTTTCCCATGATGGTTTAATATGCACAGGACATGTTAACAGGTGTACAGTATAAGTGAGGAGAGTGTGTTCCCCTGATGGTTTAATACACACAGGACATGTTACCAGGTGAACAGAATAGTGAGGAGAGTGTTTTCCCATGATGGTTTAATGCACACGGGACATGTTACCAGGTGAACAGTATAAGTGAGGAGAATGTGTTCCCCTGATGGTTTAATATTCACTGGACATGTTACCAGATGAACAGTATAAGTGAGGAGAGTGTGTTCCTCTGATGGTTTAATATACACGGGACATGTCACCAGGTGAACAGTATAAGTGCGGAGAGTGTGTTCCCCTGATTGTTTAATACACACGGGACATGTCACCAGGTGAACAGTATAAGTGAGGAGAGTGTGTTCCCCTGATTGTTTAATACTCACGGGACATGTTGCCAGGTGAACAGTATAAGTGAGGAGAGTGTGTTCCCCTGATGGTTTAACACGCACGGGACATGTTACCAGGAAAACAGTATAAGTGAGGAGAGTGTGTTCCCCTGATGGTTTAATATACACGGGACATGTTACCAGGTGAACAATATAAGTGAGGAGAGTGTGTTCCCTTGATTGTTTAATACACTCGGGACATGTTACCAGGTGAACAGTATAAGTGAGGAGAGTGTGTTCCCCTGATGGTTTAACACGCACGGGACATGTCACCTGGTGAACAGTATAAGTGAGGAGAGTGTGTTCCTCTGATGGTTTAATATACACGGGACATGTCACCAGGTGAACAGTATAAGTGCGGAGAGTGTGTTCCCCTGATTGTTTAATACACACGGGACATGTCACCAGGTGAACAGTATAAGTGAGGAGAGTGTGTTCCCCTGATGGTTTTACACGCACGGGACATGTCACCTGGTGAACAGTATAAGTGAGGAGAGTTTGTTCCCCTGATTGTTTAATACACACGGGACATGTTACCAGGTGAACAGTATAAGTGAGGATAGTGTGTTCCCCTGATGGTTTAATATACACGGGACATGTTACCAGGTGAACAGTATAAGTGAGGAGACTGTATTCCCCTGAGGGTTTAATATACACGGGGCATGTTACCAGGTGAACAATATAAGTGAGGAGAGTGTGTTCCCTTGATTGTTTAATACACTCGGGACATGTTACCAGGTGAACAGTATAAGTGAGGAGACTGTATTCCCCTGAGGGTTTAATATACACAGGGCATGTTACCAGGTGAACAATATAAGTGAGGAGAGTCTGTTCCCCTGATTGTTTAATACTCACGGTACATGTTACCAGGTGAACAGTATAAGTGAGGAGAGTGTGTTCCCTTGATTGTTTAATACACACGGGACATGTTACCAGGTGAACAGTATAAGTGAGGAGAATGTGTTCCCCTGATGGTTTAATATACACAGGACATGTTACCAGGTGAACAATATAAGTGAGGAGAGTGTGTTCCCCTGATTGTTTAATACGCACGGGACATGTTACCAGGTGAACAGTATAAGTGAGGAGAGTGTGTTCCCTTGATTGTTTAATACACACGGGACATGTTACCAGGTGAACAGTATAAGTGAGGGGAGTGTCTTCCCCTTATGGTTTAATACTGACGAGACATGCCACCAGATGAACAGTGTAAGTGAGGAGAGTGAGTTCCCCTGATTGTTTAATACACACGGGACATGTTACCAGGTGAACAGTATAAGTGAGGAGATTGTGATCCCCTGATGGTTTAATACTGATGGGACATTTCCGCAGGTGAACAGTATAAGTGAGGAGAGTGTGTTCCCCTGATGGTTTAATATGCACGGGACATGTAACCAAGTGAACAGTATAAGTGAGGAGAGTGTGTTCCTCTGATGATTTAACACGCACGGGACATGTAACCAAGTGAACAGTATAAGTGAGGGGAGTGAATTCCCCTGATTGTTTAATACACACGGGACATGTCACCAGGTGAACAGGATAAGTGAGGAGAATGTGTTCCCCTGATGGTTTAATATTCACTGGACATGTTACCAGATGAACAGTCTAAGTGAGGAGAGCGTGTTCCCCTGATGGTTTAATATGCACGGGACATGTTACCAGGTGAACAGTATAAGTGAGGAGAGTGTGTTCCCCTGATGGTTTAATACGCACGGGACATTTCACCAAGTGAACTTTATAAGTGAGGAGAGTGTGTTCCCCTGATGACTTAATGCACACAGGACATGTTACCAGGTGAACAGTATAAGTGAGGAGAGAGTGTTCCACTGATGGTTTAATGCACACGGGACATGTTACCACGTGAACAGTATAAGTGAGGAGAGTGTGTTCCCCTGATGGTTTAACAATCACGGGACATGTTACCAGGTGAACAGTATAAGTGAGGAGAGTGTGTTCCTCTGATGGTTTAATATACACGGGACATGTCACCAGGTGAACAGTATAAGTGCGGAGAGTGTGTTCCCCTGATTGTTTAATACACACGGGACATGTTACCAGGTGAACAATATAAGTGAGGAGAGTGTGTTCCCCTGATTATTTAATACACACGGGACATGTCACCAGGTGAACAGTTTAACTGAGGAGAATGTGTTCCCCTGATGGTTTAATATACTTGGGACATGTCACCAGGTGAACAGTATAAGTGAGGAGAGTGTGTTCCCCTGATTGTTTAATGCACACGGGACATGTTACCAGGTGAATAATATAAGTGAGGAGAGTGTGTTCCCCTGATTGTTTAATACTCACGGGACATGTTGCCAGGCGAACAGTATAAGTGAGGAGAGTGTGTTCCCCTGATGGTTTAACACGCACGGGACATGTTACCAGGTGAACAGTATAAGTGAGGAGAGTGTGTTCCCCTGATTGTTTAATACACACGGGACATGTTACCAGGTGAACAATATAAGTGAGGAGAGTGTGTTCCCCTGATTGTTTAATACTCACGGGACATGTTGCCAGGCGAACAGTATAAGTGAGGAGAGTGCGTTCCCTGATTGTTTATTACACAGGACATGTCACCAGGTGAACAGTTTAAGTGAGGAGAATGTGTTCCCCTGATGGTTTAATATACTTGGGACATGTCACCAGGTGAACAGTATAAGTGAGGAGAGTGTGTTCCCCTGATTGTTTAATGCACACGGGACATGTTACCAGGTGAATAATATAAGTGAGGAGAGTGTGTTCCCCTGATTGTTTAATACTCACGGGACATGTTGCCAGGCGAACAGTATAAGTGAGGAGAGTGTGTTCCCCTGATGGTTTAACACGCACGGGACATGTTACCAGGTGAACAGTATAAGTGAGGAGAGTGCGTTCCCTGATTGTTTATTACACACGGGACATGTCACCTGGTGAACAGTATAAGTGAGGAGAGTTTGTTCCCCTGATGGTTTAACACGCACGGGACATGTTACCAGGTGAACAGTATAAGTGAGGATAGTGTGTTCCCCTGATGGTTTAATATACACGGGACATGTTACCAGGTGAACAGTATAAGTGAGGAGAGTGTGTTCCCCTGATTATTTAATACACACGGGACATGTTACCAGGTGAACAGTATAAGTGAGGAGAGTGTGTTCCCCTGATGGTTTAATATACACGGGACATGTTACCAGGTGAACAGTATAAGTGAGGAGAGTGTGTTCCCCTGATTGTTTAATACACACAGGACATGTTACCAGATGAACAGTATAAGTGAGGAGAGTGTGTACCCCTGATTGTTTAATACACACGGGACATGTTAATAGGTGAACAGAATAAGTGAGGAGAGTGTGTTCCCCTGATTGTTTAATACACACGGGACATGTTACCAGATGAACAGTATAAGTGAGGAGAGTGTGTTCCACTGATTGTTTAATACACACGGGACATGTTAATAGGTGAACAGAATAAGTGAGGAGAGTGTGTTCCCCTGACTGTTTAATGCACACGGGACATGTCACCAGTTGAACAGAATTAGTGAGGAGAGTGGGTTCCCCTGATTGTATAATACACACGGGACATGTTACCAGGTGAACTCTATAAGTGAGGAGAGTGTGTTCCCCTTATTGTTTAATAAACACGGGACATGTCACCGGGTGAACAGTATAAGTGAGGAGAGTGTGTTCCCCTGATGGTTTAATATACACGGGACATGTTACCAGGTGAACAGTATAAGTGAGGAGAGTTTGTTCCTCTGATGGTTTAACACGCACGGGACATGTTACCAGGTGAACAGTATAAGTGAGGATAGTGTGTGCCCCTGATGGTTTAATATACACGGGACATGTTACCAGGTGAACAGTATAAGTGAGGAGACTGTATTCCCACGATGGTTTAATATACACGGGACATGTTAGCAGGTGAACAGTATAAGTGAGGAGAATGTGTTCCCCTGATGGTTTAATATACACGGGACATGTCACCAGGTGAACAGGAAAAGTGAGAAGAGTGTGTTCCCCTGATTGTTTAATGCACACGGGACATGTAAGCAAGTGAACAGTATAAGTGAGGAGAGTGTGTTCCCCTGATTGTTTAATACACACGGGACATGATACCAGGTGAACAGTATAAGAGAGGAGAGTGTGTTCCCCTGATTGTTTAATACACACGTGACATGTCACCAATTGAACAGTATAAGTGAGGAGAGGGTGTTCCCCTGATGGTTTAATATACATGGGACTTGTTACCAGGTGAACAGTATATATGAGGAGAGTGTGTTCCCCTGATAGTTTAATATACATGGGACTTGTTACCAGGTGAACAGTATAAGTGAGGAGAGTGTGTTCCCCTGATGGTTTAATATACACGGGACATGTTCCCAGGTGAACAGTATAAGTGAGGAGAGTGCTTTCCCCTGATGGTTTAATATACACGGGACATGTTTCCAGGTGAACAATATAAATTAGGAGAGTGTGTTCCCCTGATCGTTTAGTATACACGGGACATGTTGCCAGGTGAACAGTATAAGTGAGAAGAGATTGTTACCCTGACTGTTTCGTGCACACGGGACATGTCACCAGGTGAACAGTATAAGTGAGGAGACTGTGTTCCCCTGATGGTTTAACACGCAAGGGACATGTTACCAGGTGAACATTATAAGTGATGAGAGTGTGTTCCCCTGATTGATTAACACACAAGGGACATGTTACCACGTAAACAGTATACGTGAGGAGAGTGTGTTTCCCTGATGGTTTAATACACACGGGACATGTCACCAGGTGATCAGTATAAGTGAGGAGAGTGCTTTCCCCTGATGGTTTAATATACACGGGACATGTTACCAGGTGAACAGTATAAGTGAGGAGAGTGTGTTCTGCTGATGGTTTAATATACACGGGACATGTTACCAGGTGAACAGTATAAGTGAGGAGACGGTATTCCCCTGATGGTTTAATATACACGGGACATGTTAGCAGGTGAACAGTATAAGTGAGGATTATGTGTTCCCCTGATGGTTTAATATACACGGGACATGTTACCAGGTGAACAGTATAAGTGAGGAGAGTGTGTTCTGCTGATGGTTTAATATACACGGGACATGTCACCAGTTGAACAGTATAAGTGAGGAGAGTGTGTTCACCTGATTGTTTAATGCACACGGGACATGTCACCAGTTGAACAGTATAAGTGAGGAGAGTGCATTCCCCTGATTGTTTAATGCACACGGGACATGTAAGCAAGTGAACAGTATAAGTGAGGAGAGAGTGTTCCCCTGATTGTTTAATACACACGGGACATGATACCAGGTGAACAGTATAAGAGAGGAGAGTGTGTTCCCCTGATTGTTTAATATACACAGGACATGTTACCAGGTGAACAATATAAGTGAGGAGAGTGTGTTCCCCTGATTGTTTAATACGCGCGGGACATGTTACCAGGTGAACAGTATAAGTGAGGAGAGTGTGTTCCCTTGATTGTTTAATACACACGGGACATGTTACCAGGTGAACAGTATAAGTGAGGGGAGTGTCTTCCCCTTATGGTTTAATACTGATGGGACATTTCCGCAGGTGAACAGCATAAGTGAGGAGAGTGTGTTCCCCTGATGGTTTAATATGCACGGGACATGTAACCAAGTGAACAGTATAAGTGAGGAGAGTGTGTTCCTCTGATGATTTAACACGCACGGGACATGTAACCAAGTGAACAGTATAAGTGAGGGGAGTGAATTCCCCTGATTGTTTAATACACACGGGACATGTCACCAGGTGAACAGGATAAGTGAGGAGAATGTGTTCCCCTGATGGTTTAATATTCACTGGACATGTTACCAGATGAACAGTCTAAGTGAGGAGAGCGTGTTCCCCTGATGGTTTAATATGCACGGGACATGTTACCAGGTGAACAGTATAAGTGAGGAGAGTGTGTTCCCCTGATGGTTTAATACGCACGGGACATTTCACCAAGTGAACTGTATAAGTGAGGAGAGTTTGTTCCCCAGATGACTTAATGCACACAGGACATGTTACCAGGTGAACAGTATAAGTGAGGAGAGAGTGTTCCACTGATGGTTTAATGCACACGGGACATGTTACCAGGTGAACAGTATAAGTGAGGAGAGTGCTTTCCCCTGATGGTTTAATATTCACGGGACATGTTACCAGGTGAACAGTATAAGTGAGGAGAATGTGTTCCTCTGATGGTTTAATATACACGGGACATGTCACCAGGTGAACAGTATAAGTGCGGAGAGTGTGTTCCCCTGATTGTTTAATACACACGGGACATGTTAGCAGGTGAACAATATAAGTGAGGAGAGTGTGTTCCCCTGATTATTTAATACACACGGGACATGTCACCAGGTGAACAGTTTATGTGAGGAGAATGTGTTCCCCTGATGGTTTAATATACTTGGGACATGTCACCAGGTGAACAGTATAAGTGAGGAGAGTGTGTTCCCCTGATTGTTTAATGCACACGGGACATGTTACCAGGTGAATAATATAAGTGAGGAGAGTGTGTTCCCCTGATTGTTTAATACTCACGGGACATGTTGCCAGGCGAACAGTATAAGTGAGGAGAGTGTGTTCCCCTGATGGTTTAACACGCACGGGACATGTTACCAGGTGAACAGTATAAGTGAGGAGAGTGCGTTCCCTGATTGTTTATTACACACGGGACATGTCACCTGGTGAAGAGTATAAGTGAGGAGAGTTTGTTCCCCTGATGGTTTAACACGCACGGGACATGTTACCAGGTGAACAGTATAAGTGAGGATAGTGTGTGCCCCTGATGCTTTAATACACCCGGGACATGTTACCAGGTGAACAGTATAAGTGAGGATAGTGTGTTCCCCTGATGGTTTAATATACACGGGACATGTCACCAGGTGAACAGTATAAGTGAGGAGAGTGTGTTCCCCTGATGGTTTAATATACACGGGACATGTTACCAGGTGAACAGTATAAGTGAGGAGAGTGTGTTCCCCTGATTGTTTAATACACACGGGACATGTTAATAGGTGAACAGAATAAGTGAGGAGAGTGTGTTCCCCTGATTATTTAATACACACGGGACATGTTACCAGGTGAACAGTATAAGTGAGGAGAGTGTGTTCCCCTGATGGTTTAATATACACGGGACATGTTACCAGGTGAACAGTATAAGTGAGGAGAGAGTGTTCCCCTGATTGTTTAATACACACAGGACATGTTACTAGATGAACAGTATAAGTGAGGAGAGTGTGTTCCCCTGATTGTTTAATACACACGGGACATGTTAATAGGTGAACAGAATAAGTGAGGAGAGTGTGTTCCCCTGACTGTTTAATGCACACGGGACATGTCACCAGTTGAACAGAATTAGTGAGGAGAGTGGGTTCCCCTGATTGTTTAATACACACGGGACATGTTACCAGGTGAACTCTATAAGTGTGGAGAGTGTGTTCCCCTTATTGTTTAATAAACACGGGACATGTCACCGGGTGAACAGTATAAGTGAGGAGAGTGTGTTCCCCTGATGGTTTAATATACACGGGACATGTTACCAGGTGAACAGTATAAGTGAGGAGAGATTGTTCCTCTGATGGTTTAACACGCACGGGACATGTCACCAGGTGAACAGTATAAGTGAGGATAGTGTGTGCCCCTGATGGTTTAATATACACGAGACATGTTACCAGGTGAACAGTATAAGTGAGGAGACTGTATTCCCACGATGGTTTAATATACACGGGACATGTTAGCAGGTGAACAGTATAAGTGAGAAGAATGTGTTCCCCTGATGGTTTAATATACACGGGACATGTCACCAGGTGAACAGGAAAAGTGAGGAGAGTGTGTTCCCCTGATTGTTTAATGCACACGGGACATGTCACCAGTTGAACAGTATAAGTGAGGAGAGTATGTTCACCTGATTGTTTAATGCACACGGGACATGTCACCAGTTGAACAGTATAAGTGAGGAGAGTGTGTTCCCCTGATTGTTTAATACACACGGGACATGATACCAGGTGAACAGTATAAGAGAGGAGAGTGTGTTCCCCTGATTGTTTAATACACACGTGACATGTCACCAATTGAACAGTATAAGTGAGGAGAGGGTGTTCCCCTGATGGTTTAATATACATGGGACTTGTTACCAGGTGAACAGTATATATGAGGAGAGTGTGTTCCCCTGATGGTTTAATATACATGGGACTTGTTACCAGGTGAACAGTATAAGTGAGGAGAGTGTGTTCCCCTGATGGTTTAATATACACGGGACATGTTCCCAGGTGAACAGTATAAGTGAGGAGAGTGCTTTCCCCTGATGGTTTAATATACACGGGACATGTTTCCAGGTGAACAATATAAATTAGGAGAGTGTGTTCCCCTGATCGTTTAGTATACACGGGACATGTTGCCAGGTGAACAGTATAAGTGAGGAGAGATTGTTACCCTGACTGTTTCGTACACACGGGACATGTCACCAGGTGAACAGTATAAGTGAGGAGAGTGTGTTCCCCTGATGGTTTAACACGCACGGGACATGTTACCAGGTGAACAGTATAAGTGATGAGAGTGTGTTGCCCTGATTGATTAACACACAAGGGACATGTTACCACGTAATCAGTATACGTGAGGAGAGTGTGTTTCCCTGATGCTTTAATACACACGGGACATGTCACCAGGTGATCAGTATAAGTGAGGAGAGTGTGTTCCCCTGATGGTTTAATATACACGGGACATGTTACCAGGTGAACAGTATAAGTGAGGAGAGTGCTTTCCCCTGATGGTTTAATATACACGGGACATGTTACCAGGTGAACAGTATAAGTGAGGAGAGTGTGTTCTGCTGATGGTTTAATATACACGGGACATGTTACCAGGTGAACAGTATAAGTGAGGAGACGGTATTCCCCTGATGGTTTAATATACACGGGACATGTTACCACGTAAACAGTATAAGTGAGGAGAGTGTGTTCCCCTGATTGTTAAATATGCACGGGACACGTTACCAGGCGAACAGTTTCAGTGAGGAGAGTGTGTTCCCCTGATGGTTTAATATACACGGGACATGTTACCAGGTCAACAGTATAAGTGAGGAGAGTGTGTTCCCCTGATTGTTTATTACTCACGGGACATGTTAGCAGGTGAACAGTATAAGTGAGGAGAATGTGTTCCTCTGATTGTTTAATATACACAGGACATGTTACCAGTTGAACAGTATAAGTGAGGAGAATGTGTTCCCCTGATGGTTTAATATACACAGGACATGTTAGCAGGTGAACAGTATAAGTGAGCAGAATGTGTTCCCCTGATGGTTTAATATACACGGGACATGTTAGCAGGTGAACAGTATAAGTGAGCAGAATGTGTTCCCCTGATGGTTTAATATACACAGGACATGTTACCAGGTGAACAGTATCAGTGAGGAGAGTGTGTTCCCCTGATTGTTTAATACTCACGGGACATGTTACCAGGTGAACAGTATAAGTGAGGAGACTGTGTTCCCCTGATGGTTTGATATACACAGGACTTGTTACCAGGTGAACAGAATCAGTGAGGAGAGTGTGTTCCCCTGATTGTTTAATACACCCGGGACATGTTACCAGGTGAACAGTATAAGTGAGGAGAGTGTGATCCAATGATTGTTTCATACTGACGGGATGTGTCACCAGGTGAAGAGTAGAAGTGAGGAGAGTGTGTTCCCCTGATGGTTTAATACACACGGGACATGTTACCAGGTGAACAGTATAAGTGAGGAGAGTGTGTTCCCCTGATGGTTTAATATACATGGGACATGTTACCAGGTGAACAGTATAAGTGAAGAGAGAGTGTTTCCCTGATTGTTTAATACACACAGGACATGTTACCAGGAGAACAGTATAAGTGAGGAGAGTGAGATCCCCTGATGGTTTAAAACAAACAGGACATGTTACCAGGTGAACAGTATAAGTGAGGAGAGTGTGTTCCCTTGATTGTTTAATACGCACAGGACATGTTACCAGCTGAACAGTATAAGTGAGGAGAGTGTGTTCCCTTGATTGTTTAATACGCACAGGACATGTTACCAGCTGAACAGTATAAGTGAGGAGAGTGTATTCCCCTGATTGTTTAATACGCACAGGACATGTTACCAGCTGAACAGTATAAGTGAGGAGAGTGTGTTCCCTTGATTGTTTAATACAGACGGGACATGTTACCAGGTGAACAGTATAAGTGAGGAGAGTGTATTCCCCTGATGGTTTAATATACACGGGACATGTTTCCAGGTGAACAATATAAATTAGGAGAGTGTGTTCCCCTGATCGTTTAGTATACACGGGACATGTTGCCAGGTGAACAGTATAAGTGAGGAGAGATTGTTACCCTTAATGTTTAGTACGCACGGGACATGTCACCAGGTGAACAGTATAAGTGAGGAGAGTGTGTTCCCCTGATGGTTTAACACGCACGGGACATGTTACCAGGTGAACAGTATAAGTGATGAGAGTGTGTTCCCCTGATTGATTAACACGCAAGGGACATGTTACCACGTAAACAGTATAAGTGAGGAGAGTGTGTTTCCCTGATGGTTTAATACACACGGGACATGTCACCAGGTGATCAGTATAAGTGAGGAGAGTGTGTTCCCCTGATGGTTTAACATACACGGGACATGTTACCAGGTGAACAGTATAAGTGAGGAGAGTGCTTTCCCCTGATGGTTTAATATACACGGGAGATGTTACCAGGTGAACAGTATAAGTGAGGAGACGGTATTCCCCTGATGGTTTAATATACACGGGACATGTTAGCAGGTGAACGGTGTAAGTGAGGATTATGTGTTCCCCTGATGGTTTAATATACACGGGACATGTTAGCAGGTGAACGGTATAAGTGAGGATTATGTGTTCCCCTGATGGTTTAATATACACGGGACATGTTAGCAGGTGAACGGTATAAGTGAGGATTATGTGTTCCCCTGATGGTTTAATATACACGGGACATGTTACCAGGTGAACAGTATAAGTGAGGAGAGTGTGTTCCCCTGATGGTTTAATATACACGGGACATTTTACCAGCTGAACAGTATAAGTGAGGAGAGTGTGTTCCCCTGATGGTTTAATATACACGGGAGATGTTACCAGATGAACAGTATAAGTGAGGAAATTGTGTTCCCCTGATGGTTTAATATACACGGGACATGTTAACAGATGAAAAGTATAAGTGAAGAGAGTGTGTTCCCCTGATTGTTTAATACACACGGGACATGTTACCAGGTGAACAGTATAAGTGAGGAGAGTGTGTTCCCCTGATTGTTTTATACACACGGGACATGTTACCAGGTGAACAGTATAAGTGAAGAGAGTGTGTTCCCCTGATTGTTTAATACACACGGGACATGTTACCAGGTGATCAGTATAAGTGAGGAGAGTGTGTTCCCCTGATTGTTTAATACACACGGGACATGTTACCAGGTGAACAGAATAAGTGAGGAGAGTGTGTTCCCCTGATTGTTTAATATACACGGGACATGTTACCAGGTGAACAGTATAAGTGAGGAGAGAGTGTTCCCCTGATGGTTTAATACACACGGGACATGTTTCCAGGTGAACAGTATAAGTGAGGAGAGTGTGTTGCCTGATTGTTTAATACACACGGGACATGTTACCAGCTGAACAGTATAAGTGAGGAGAGTGTGTTCCCCTGATTGTTTAATACTCACGGGACATGTTACCAGGTGAACAGGAAAAGTGAGGAGATTGTGTTCCTCTGATTGTTTAATGCACACGGGACATGTCACCAGTTGAACAGTATAAGTGAGGAGAGGGCTTTCCCCTGATGGTTTAATATACACGAGACATGTCACCAGGTGAACAGTATAAGTGAGGAGAGTGTGTTCCCCTGATGGTTTAATATTCACGGGACATGTCACCAGGTGAACAGTATAAGTGAGGAGAGTGTCTTCCCCTGATGGTTTAAAACACACGACATGTCAACAGGTGAACAGTAAAAGTGAAGAGAGTGAGTTCCCCTGATGGTTTAATACACACGGGACATGTAAGCAAGTGAACAGTATAAGTGAGGAGAGTGTGTTCCCCTGATGGTTTAATACACACGTGACATGTCACCAATTGAACAGTATAAGTGAGGAGAGGGCTTTCCCCTGATGGTTTAATATACATGGGACTTGTTACCAGGTGAACAGTATAAGTGAGGAGAGTGTGTTCCCCTGATGGTTTAATATACACGGGACATGTTACCAGGTGAACAGTATAAGTGAGGAGAGTGTGTTCCCCTGATGGTTTAATATACACAGGTCATGTTCCCAGGTGAACAGTATAAGTGAGGAGAGTGCTTTCCCCTGATGGTTTAATATACACGGGACATGTTTCCAGGTGAACAATATAAATTAGGAGAGTGTGTTCCCCTGATCGTTTAGTAGACACGGGACATGTTGCCAGGTGAACAGTATAAGTGAGGAGAGATTGTTACCCTGACTGTTTAGTACGCACGGGACATGTCACCAGGTGAACAGTATAAGTGAGGAGAGTGTGTTCCCCTGATGGTTTAACACGCACGGGACATGTTACCAGGTGAACAGTATAAGTGATGAGAGTGTGTTCCCCTGATTGAATAACACGCAAGGGACATGTTACCACGTAAACAGTATAAGTGAGGAGAGTGTGTTTCCCTGATGGTTTAATAAACACGGGACATGTCACCAGGTGATCAGTATAAGTGAGGAGAGTGTGTTCCCCTGATGGTTTAATATACATGGGACATGTTACCAGGTGAACAGTATAAGTGAGGAGAGTGCTTTCCCCTGATGGTTTAATATACACGGGACATGTTACCAGGTGAACAGTATAAGTGAGGAGAGTGTGTTCCGCTGATGGTTTAATATACACGGGACATGTTACCAGGTGAACAGTATAAGTGAGGAGACGGTATTCCCCTGATGGTTTAATATACACGGGACATGTTACGAGGTGAACAGTATAAGTGAGCAGATTGTGTTCCCCTGATTGTTAAATATACACGGGACACGTTACCAGGCGAACAGTATAAGTGAGGAGAGTGTGTTCCCCTGACGGTTTAATATACACGGGACATGTTTCCAGATGAACAGTATAAGTGAGGAGATTGTGTTCCCCTGATGTTTTAATATACACGGGACATGTTAGCAGGTGAACAGTATAAGTGAGGATTATGTGTTCCCCTGATGGTTTAATATACACGGGACATGTTACCAGGTGAACAGTATAAGTGAGCAGAGTGTGTTCCCCTGATGGTTTAATACACACGGGACATGTTACAAGGTGAACAGTATAAGTGAGGAGAGTGTGTTCCCCTGATGGTTTAATATACACAGGGCATGTTACCAGGTGAACAGTATAAGTGAGGAGACTGTATTCCCCTGATGGTTTAATATACACGGGACATGTTACCAGGTGAACAGTAGAAGTGAGGAGAGTGTGTTCCCCTGATTGTTTAATACTCACGGGACATGTTAGCAGGTGAACAGTATAAGTGAGGAGAATGTGTTCCCCTGATGGTTTAATATACACAGGGCATGTTACCAGGTGAACAGTATAAGTGAGGAGACTGTATTCCCCTGATGGTTTAATATACACGGGACATGTTAGCAGGTGAACAGTATAAGTGAGGAGAATGTGTTCCCCTGATGGTTTAATATACACAGGACATGTTACCAGGTGAACAGTATAAGTAAGGAGAGTGTGTTCCCCTGATTGTTTAATACTCACGGGACATGTTACCAGGTGAACAGTATAAGTGAGGAGACTGTGTTCCCCTGATGCTTCAATACACCCGGGACATGTTACCAGGTGAACAGTGTAAGTGAGGAGAGTGTGATCCAATGATTGTTTCATACTGACGGGATGTGTCACCAGGTGAAGAGTAGAAGTGAGGAGAGTGTGTTCCACTGATGGTTTAATATACGCGGGACATGTTACCAGGTGAACAGCATAAGTGAAGAGAGAGTGTTCCCCTGATTGTTTTATACACACGGGACATGTTACCAGGTGAACAGTATAAGTGAGGAGAGTGTGTTCCCCTGATGGTTTAATATACATGGGACATGTTACCAGGTGAACAGTATAAGTGAGGAGAGTGTGTTCCCCTGATTGTTTAATACACACGGGACATGTTACCAGGTGAGCAGTATAAGTGAGGAGAGTGTGTTCCCCTGATGGTTTAATATACATGGGACATGTTACCAGGTGAACAGTAGAAGTGAGGAGAGAGTGTTCCACTGATGGTTTAATGCACACGGGACATGTTACCAGGTGAACAGTATAAGTGAGGAGAGTGCTTTCCCCTGATGGTTTAATATTCACGGGACATGTTACCAGGTGAACAGTATAAGTGAGGAGAGTGTGTTCCCCTGATGGTTTAACACGCACGGGACATGTCACCTGGTGAACAGTATAAGTGAGGAGAGTGTGTTCCCCTGATGGTTTAATATACACGGGACATGTTACCAGGTAAACAGTATAAGTGAGGAGAGTGTGATCCAATGATTGTTTCATACTGACGGGATGTGTCACCAGTTGAAGAGTAGAAGTGAGGAGAGTGTGTTCCACTGATGGTTTAATATACGCGGGACATGTTACCAGATGAACAGCATAAGTGAAGAGAGTGTGTTCCCCTGATTGTTTTATACACACGGGACATGTTTCAGGTGAACAGTATAAGTTAGGAGAGTGTGTTCCCCTGATGGTGCAATATACATGGGACATGTTACCAGGTGAACAGTATAAGTGAGGAGAGTGTGTTCCCCTGATTGTTTAATACACACGGGACATGTTACCAGGTGAACAGTATAAGTGAGGAGAGTGTGTTCCCCTGATGGTTTAATATACATGGGACATGTTACCAGGTGAACAGTATAAGTGAAGAGAGAGTGTTCCCCTGATTGTTTAAAACACAGGACATGTTACCAGGAGAACAGTATAAGTGAGGAGAGTAGAGATCCCCTGATGGTTTAAAACAAACAGGACATGTCAACAGGTGAACAGTATAAGTGAGGAGAGTGTGTTCCCATGATTGTTTAACACGCACGGGACATGTTACCAGCTGAACAGTATAAGTGAGGAGCGTGTGTTCCCCTGATTGTTTAATACGCACGGGTCATGTTACCAGGTGAACAGTATAAGTGAGGAGATTGTGTTCCCCTGATTGTTTAATACACACGGGACATGTAACCAAGTGAACAGCATAAGTGAGGAGATTGTGTTCCCCTGATGGTTTAATACACACAGGACATGTCAACTGGTGAACAGTATCAGTGAGGAGAGAGTGTTCCCCTGATGGTTTGACACGCACGGGGCATGTTACCAGGTGAACAGTATAAGTGAGGGGAGTGAATTCCCCTGATTGTTTAATACACACAGGACATGTTACCAGGTGAACAGTATAAGTGAGGAGAGTGTGTTCCCCTGATGGTTTAATACACACGGGACATGTTACCAGGTGAACAGTATAAGTGAGGAGAGTGTGTTCCCCTGATGGTTTAATACACACTGGACATGTTAACAGGTGAACAGTATAAGTGAGGAGAGTGTGTTCCCCTGATGGTTTAATACACACGGGACATGTTACCAGGTGAACAGTATAAGTGAGGAGAGTGTGTTCCCCTGATGGTTTAATACACACTGGACATGTTACCAGGTGAACAGTATAAGTGAGGAGAGTGTGTTCCCCTCATTGTTTAATACACACAGGACATGTCACCAGGTGAACAGTATAAGTGAGGAGAGTGTGTTCCCCTGATGGTTTAATACACACGGGCCATGTTACGAGGTGAACAGTATAAGTGAGGAGAGTGTGTTCCCCTGATTGTTTAATACACACAGGCCATGTTACCAGGTGAACAGTGTAAGTGAGGAGAGTGTGTTCCCCTGATGGTTTAATACACACGGGCCATGTTACGAGGTGAACAGTATAAGTGAGGAGAGTGTGTTCCCCTGATTGTTTAATGCACACGGGACATGTCATCAGGTGAACTCGATAAGTGAAGAGAGTGTGTTCCCCTGATGGTTTAATACACACGGGACATGTTACCAGGTGAACAGTGTAAGTGAGGAGAGTTTGTTCCCCTGATTGTATAATATACACGGGACATGTTACCAAGTGATCACTGTAAGTGAGGAGAGTGTGTTCCCCTGATGGTTTAATATACATGGGACATGTTACCAGGTGAACAGTATAAAAGAGGAGAGTGTGTTCCCCTGATTGTTTAATGCACACAGGACATGTCACCAGGTGAACAGTATAAGTGAGGAGACTGTGTTCCCCTGATGGTTTAATATACACGGGACATGTTACCAGGTGAACAGTGTAAGTGAGGAGAGTGTGTTCCCCTGATGGTTTAATATTCATGGGACATGTTACCAGGTGAACAGTATAAGTGAGGAGAGTGTGTTCCCCTGATGTTTTAATATACACAGGACATGTTACAAGGTGAACAGTATAAGTGAGGAGAGTGTGTTCCCCTGATGGTTTAATATACACAGGACTTGTTACCAGGTGAACTGTCTAAGTGAGGAGAGTATGTTCCCCGATTGTTTAATATTCACGGGACATGTTCCCAGGTGAACAGTATAAGTGAGGAGAGTGTGTTCCCCTGATTGTTTAATACTCACGGGATATGTTACCAGGTGAACAGTATAAGTGAGCAGAGTGTGTTCCCCTAATGGTTGAATATACACGGTACATGTTACCAGGTGAACAGTATAAGTGAGGAGAGTGTGTTCCCCTGATGGTTTAATATACACAGGACATGTTACCAGGTGAACAGTATAAGTGAGGAGAGTGTGTTCCCCTGATTGTTTAATACACACGGGTCATGTTACCAGGTGAACAGTATAAGTGAGGAGAGTGTTTTCCCCTGATTGTTTAATGCACACGGGACACGTCACCAGGTGAACAGTATAAGTGAGGAGAGTGTGTTCCGCTGATTGTTTAATACGCACATGACATGTTACCAGGTGAAGAGTATAAGTGAGGAGAGTGTGTTCCCCTGATTGTTTAATACACATGGGACATGTTACAAGGTGAATAGTATGAGTGAGGAGAGTGTGTTCCCCTGATTGTTTAATACACACGGAACACGTCACCAGGTGAACAGTATCAGTGAGGAGACTGTGTTCCCCTGATTGTTTAATACACACGGCACATGTTACCAGGTGAAATCTATAAGTGAGGAGACTGAGTTCCCATGATGGTTTAACTTAGACGGGACATGTTCCCTGGTGAACAGTATAAGTGAGGAGAGGGTGTTCCACTGATGGTTTAATATACGTGGGACATGTCATAAGGTGAACAGTATAAGTGAGGATAGTGTGTTCCCATGATGGTTTAATATAGACGGGACATGTCACCAGGTGAACAGTATAAGTGAGGAGAGTGTGTTCCCCTGATGGTTTAATATTCACAGGACATGTTACCTGGTGAAGAGTATAAGTGAGGAGAGTGTGTTCCACTGATGGTTTAATATGCACAGGACATGTCTCTAGGTGAAAAGTATAATTGAAGAGAGTGTGTTCCCCAGATGGCTTAATATGCACGGGTCATGTTACCAGGTGAACAGTATAAGTGAGGAGAGTGAGTTCCCCTGATTGTTTAATATACACAAGACATGTTACCAGGTGAACAGTATATGTGAGGAGAGTGTTTTCCCCTGATTGTTTAATACGCACGGGACATGTTACCAGATGAACAGTATAAGTGAGGAGAGTGTGTTCCCCTGATTGTTTAATACGCACGGGACATGTCACCAGGTGAACAGTATAAGTGAGGAGAGTGTGTTCCCCTGATTGTTTAATACGCACGGGACATGATACCAGGTGAACAGTAGAAGTGAGGAGAGTGCTTTCCCCTGATTGTTTAATGCACACGGGACATGTCACCTGGTGAACAGTATAAGTGAGGAGAGTGTGTTCCCCTGATTATTTAATATACACGGGACATGTTACCAGGTGAACAGAATAAGTGAGGAGGTTGTGTTCCACTGATTGTTTAATATACACAGGACATGTCACCAGGTGAACAGTATAAGTGAGGAGAATGTGTTCCCCTGATGGTTTAATACGCACGGGACATGTTACCAGATGAACAGTATAAGTGAGGAGAGTGTGTTCCCCTGATTATTTAATATACACGGGACATGTTACCAGGTGAACAGTGTAAGTGAGTAGAGTGTATTCCCCTGATTGTTTAATACGCACGGGACATGTTACCAGGTGACCAGTATAGTGAGGAGAGTGTTTTCCCCTGATTGTTTAATACGCACGGGACATGTTACCAGATGAACAGTATAAGTGAGGAGAGTGTGTTCCCCTGATGGTTTAATACGCACGGGACATGTTACCAGATGAACAGTATAAGTGAGGAGAGTGTGTTCCCCTGATTATTTAATATACACGGGACATGTTACCAGGTGAACAGTGTAAGTGAGTAGAGTGTATTCCCCTGATTGTTTAATACGCACGGGACATGTTACCAGGTGACCAGTATAGTGAGGAGAGTGTTTTCCCCTGATTGTTTAATGCACACGGGACATGTTACCAGGTGAAAAGTATATTTGAGGAGAGTGTGTTCCCTTGATTGTTTAATACACACGGGACACGTCACCAGGTGAACAGTATAAGTGAGGAGAGTGTGTTCCCGATTGTTTAATGCAAACGGGACACGTCACCAGGTGAACAGTGTAATTGTGGAGAGTGTGTTCCCCTGATAGTTTAATCCGCACGGGACATGTTACCAGATGAACAGTATAAGTGAGGAGAGTGAATTCCCCTGATTGTTTAATACGCACGGGACATGTTACCAGATGAACAGTATAAGTGAGGAGAATGTGTTCCCCTGATTGTTTAATGGACACGGGGCATGTTACCAGGTGACAAGTATAAGTGAGGAGAGTGTGTTCCCCTGATAGTTTAATACGCACGGGACATGTTACCAGATGAACAGTATAAGAGAGGAGAGTGTGTTCCCCTGATGGTTTAATATACACGGGACATGTTACCAGGTGAACAGTATAAGTGAGGAGAGTGTGTTCCCCTGATTGTTTAATATACACGGGACACGTCACCAGGTGAACAGTATAAGTGAGGAGAGTGTGTTCCCCTGATAGTTTAATACGCACGGGACATGTT
This sequence comes from Heterodontus francisci, assembly GCF_036365525.1. Taxonomy (NCBI): domain Eukaryota; kingdom Metazoa; phylum Chordata; class Chondrichthyes; order Heterodontiformes; family Heterodontidae; genus Heterodontus; species Heterodontus francisci. The sequence continues at coordinate 284,613 of NW_027141546.1, forward strand.
ACCAGATGAACAGTAGAAGTGAGGAGAGTGTGTTCCCCTGATTGTTTAATACACACGGGTCATGTTACCAGGTGAACAGTATAAGTGAGGAGAGTGTTTTCCCCTGATTGTTTAATGCACACGGGACACGTCACCAGGTGAACAGTATAAGTGAGGAGAGTGTGTTCCGCTGATTGTTTAATACGCACGGGACATGTTACCAGGTGAAGAGTATAAGTGAGGAGAGTGTGTTCCCCTGATTGTTTAATACACATGGGACATGTTACAAGGTGAATAGTATGAGTGAGGAGAGTGTGTTCCCCTGATTGTTTAATACACACGGAACACGTCACCAGGTGAACAGTATCAGTGAGGAGACTGTGTTCCCCTGATTGTTTAATACACACGGGACATGTTACCAGGTGAAATCTAGAAGTGAGGAGACTGAGTTCCCATGATGGTTTAACTTAGACGGGACATGTTCCCTGGTGAACAGTATAAGTGAGGAGAGGGTGTTCCACTGATGGTTTAATATACGTGGGACATGTCATAAGGTGAACAGTATAAGTGAGGATAGTGTGTTCCCATGATGGTTTAATATAGCCGGGACATGTCACCAGGTGAACAGTATAAGTGAGGAGAGTGTGTTCCCCTGATGGTTTAATATTCACAGGACATGTTACCTGGTGAAGAGTATAAGTGAGGAGAGTGTGTTCCACTGATGGTTTAATATGCACAGGACATGTCACTCGGTGAAAAGTATAATTGAAGAGAGTGTGTTCCCCAGATGGCTTAATATGCACGGGTCATGTTACCAGGTGAACAGTATAGGTGAGGAGAGTGAGTTCCCCTGATTGTTTAATATACACAAGACATGTTACCAGGTGAACAGTATAAGTGAGGAGAGTGTGTTCCCCTGATGGTTTAATATACACAGGACGTGTTACCAGGTGAACAGTATAAGTGAGGAGAGTGAGTTCCCCTGATTGTTTAATATACACAAGACATGTTACCAGGTGAACAGTATATGTGAGGAGAGTGTTTTCCCCTGATTGTTTAATACGCACGGGACATGTTACCAGATGAACAGTATAAGTGAGGAGAGTGTGTTCCCCTGACTGTTTAATACGCACGGGACATGTCAACAGGTGAACAGTATAAGTGAGGAGATTGTTTTCCCCTGATGGTTTAATATACACGGGACATGTTACCAGGTGAACCGTATAAGTGAGGAGAGTGTTTTCCCCTGATTGTTTATTGCACACGGGACACGTCACCAGGTGAACAGTATAAGTGAGGAGAGTGTGTTCCCCTGATTGTTTAATACGCACGGGACATGATACCAGGTGAACAGTAGAAGTGAGGAGAGTGCTTTCCCCTGATTGTTTAATGCACACGGGACATGTCACCTGGTGAACAGTATAAGTGAGGAGAGTGTGTTCCCCTGATTATTTAATATACACGGGACATGTTACCAGGTGAACAGTGTAAGTGAGGAGGTTGTGTTCCACTGATTGTTTAATATACACAGGACATGTCACCAGGTGAACAGTATAAGTGAGGAGAGTGTGTTCCCCTGATGGTTTAATACGCACGGGACATGTTACCAGATGAACAGTATAAGTGAGGAGAGTGTGTTCCCCTGATTATTTAATATACACGGGACATGTTACCAGGTGAACAGTGTAAGTGAGTAGAGTGTATTCCCCTGATTGTTTAATACGCACGGGACATGTTAACAGGTGACCAGTATAAGTGAGGAGAGTGTGTTCCCCTGATGGTTTAATATACACAGGACATGTTACCAGGTGAACAGTATAGTGAGGAGAGTGTTTTCCCCTGATTGTTTAATGCACACGGGACATGTTACCAGGTGAAAAGTATATTTGAGGAGAGTGTGTTCCCCTGATTGTTTAATACACACGGGACACGTCACCAGGTGAACAGTATAAGTGAGGAGAGTGTGTTCCCCTGATTGTTTAATGCAAACGGGACACGTCACCAGGTGAACAGTATAATTGTGGAGAGTGTGTTCCCCTGATAGTTTAATCCGCACGGGACATGTTACCAGATGAACAGTATAAGTGAGGAGAGTGAGTTCCCCTGATTGTTTAATACGCACGGGACATGTTACCAGATGAACAGTATAAGTGAGGAGAATGTGTTCCCCTGATTGTTGAATGCACACGGGACATGTTACCAGGTGACAAGTATAAGTGAGGAGAGTGTGTTCCCCTGATAGTTTAATACGCACGGGACATGTTACCAGATGAACAGTATAAGAGAGGAGAGTGTGTTCCCCTGATGGTTTAATATACACGGGACATGTTACCAGGTAAACAGTATAAGTGAGGAGAGTGTGTTCCCCTGATTGTTTAATATACACGGGACATGTCACCAGGTGAACAGTATAAGTGAGGAGAGTGTGTTCCCCTGATAGTTTAATACGCACGGGACATGTTACCAGATGAACAGTAGAAGTGAGGAGAGTGTGTTCCCCTGATTGTTTAATGCACACGGGACATGTTACCAGAAGAACAGTATAAGAGAGGAGAGTGTGTTCCCCTGATTGTTTAATACGCACGGGACATGTCACCAGGTGAACAGTATAATTGAGGAGAGTGTGTTCCCCTGATAGTTTAATACGCACGGGACATGTTACCAGATGAACAGTATAAGTGAGGAGAGTGTGTTCCCCTGATTGTTTAATGCACACGGGACATGTTACCAGAAGAACAGTATAAGAGAGGAGAGTGTGTTCCCCTGATTGTTTAATACGCACGGGACATGTTACCAGATGAACAGTATAAGTGAGGAGAGTGTGTTCCCCTGATTTTTTCATGCACACGAGACATGTTACCAGGTGAACAGTAGAAGTGAGGAGAGTGTCTTCCCCTGATGGATTAAAATACACAGGACATGTTACCAGGTGAAGAGTATAAGTGAAGAGAATGTGTTCCCCTGATTGTTTAATGCACACGGGACACGTCACCAGGTGAACAGTATAAGTGAGGAGAGTGTGGTCCCCTGATTGTTTAATATACAAGGGACACGTCACCAGGTGAACAGCATAAGTGAGGAGAGTGTGTTCCCCTGATTGTTTAATACACACGGGACATGTTACCAGGTGAACAGTATAAGTGAGAAGAGTGTATTCCCCTGATTGTTTAATACACACGGGACATGTTACCAGGTGAACAGTTTAAGTGAGGAGAGTGTGTTCCCCTGATTGTTTAATATACAAGGGACACGTCACCAGGTGAACAGTATAAGTGAGGCGAGTGTGTTGCCCTGATTGTTTAATACACACGGGACATGTTACCAGGTGAACAGTATAAGTGAGGAGAGTGTGTTCCCCTGATTGTTTAATACACACGGGACATGTTACCAGGTGAACAGTATAAGTGAGGAGAGTGTGTTCCCCTGATTGTTTAATATACACGGGACATGTTACCAGGTCAACGATATAAGTGAGGAGAGTGTTTTCCCCTGATTGTTTAATACGCACGGGACATGTTACCAGATGAACAGTATAAGTGAGGAGAGTGTGTTCCCCTGATTGTATAATACACACGGGACATGTCACCAGGAGAACAAATAAGTGAGGAGAGTGTGTTCCCCTGATTGTTTAATGCACACGGGATATGTTACCAGGTGAAATCTATAAGTGAGGAGAGTGAGTTCCCATGATGGTTTAACTTGCACGGGACATGTTACCAGGTGAACAGTATAAGTGAGGAGAGGGTGTTCCACTGATGGTTTAATATACATGGGACATGTCACCAGGTGAACAGTGTAAGTGAGCAGAGTGTGTTCCCCTGATGGTTTAAAATACACGGGACATGTCACCAGGTGAACAGTATAAGTGAGGAGAGTGTGTTCCCCTGATGGTTTAATATTCACAGGACATGTTACCTGGTGAAGAGTATAAGTGAGGAGAGTGTGTTCCCCTGATGGTTTAATATACACAGGACATGTCACGAGGTGAAAAGTATAAGTGAAGAGAGTGTGTTCCCCTGATTTTTTAATGCACACGGGACATGTTACCAGGTGAACAGCAGAAGTGAGGAGAGTGTGTACCCCTGATGGTTTCATATACATGGGACATGTTAACAGGTGAACAGTATAAGTGAAGAGAGTGCGCTCCACTGATGGTTTAATATACATGGGACATGTTACCAGGTGAACAGTATAAGTGAGGAGAGTGTATTCCCCTGATTGTTTAATACACACGGGTCATGTTACCAGGTGAACAGAATAGTGAGGAGAGTGTTTTCCCCTGATTGTTTAATGCACACGGGACACGTCACCAGGTGAACAGTATAAGTCAGGAGAGTGTGTTCCGCTGATTGTTTAATACGCACGGGACATGTTCCCAGGTGAACAGTATAAGTGAGGAGAGTGTGTTCCCCTGATGGTTTAATGCACACGGGACATGTTACCAGGTGAACAGTATAAGTGAGGAGAGTGTGTTCCCCTGATGGTTTAATGCACACGGGACATGTTACCAGGTGAACAGTATCAGTGAGGAGAGTGTGTTCCCCTGATTGTTTAATGCGCACGGGACATGTTCCCAGGTGAACAGTATAAGTGAGGAGAGTGTGTTCCCCTGATGGTTTAATGCACACGGGACATGTTACCGGGTGAACAGTATAAGTGAGGAGAGTGTGTTCCCCTGATTGTTTAATACACACGGTACATGTTACCAGGTGAACAGAATAGTGAGGAGAGTGTGTTCCCCTGATTGTTTTATACACACGGGACATGTCACCAGGTGAACAGTATAAGTGAAGAGAGTGTGTTCCCCTGATTGTTTAATGCACATGGGACATGTTACCAGGTGAAATCTATAAGTGAGGGGAGTGAGTTCCCATGATGGTTTAATACACACGGGACATGTTACCAGGTGAACAGAATAAGTGAGGAGAGTGTGTTCCCCTGATTTTTTTATACAAACGGGACATGTTACCAGGTGAACTGTTTAAGTGAGGAGAGTGTGTTCCCCAGATTGTTTTATACACACGGGACATATCACCAGGTGAACTTTATAAGTGAGGAGAGTGTGTTCCCCAGATTGTTTTATACACACGGGACATGTCACCAGGTGAACAGTATAAGTGAGGATAGTGTGATCCCCTGATTGTTTAATACTCACGGGACATGTCACCAGGTGAGCAGTATAAGTGAGGAGAGTGTGTTCCCCTGATTGTTTAATGCACACGGGACATGTCACCAGGTGAACAGTATAAGTGAGGAGAGTGTGTTCCCCTGATGGTTTAATACACACGGGACATGTTACCAGGTGAACAGTTTAAGTCAGCAGATTGTGTTCCCCTGATGGTTTAATATCCACGGGACATGTTACCAGGTGAACAGTATAAGTGAGGAGAATGTATTACCCTGATGGTTTAATATACACGGGACATGTTACCAGGTGAGCATTGTAAGTGAGGAGAATGTGTTCCCCTGATGGTTTAACATGCACGGGACGTGTCACCAGGTGAAGAGTAGAAGTGAGGAGTTTGTGTTCCCCTGATGGTCTAATATACACGGGAAATGTTACCAGGTGAACAGTATATGTGAAGAGAGTGTGTTCCCCTGATGGTTTAATATACATGGGACATGTTACCAGGTGAACAGTATAAGTGAAGAGAGCGTGTTCCCCTGATTGCTTAACATACGTGGGACATGTTACCTGGTGACGAGTATAAGTGAGGAGAGTGTTTTCCCCTCATTGTTTAATATACACGGGACATGTTAGCAGGTGAACAGTATCAGTGAGGAGAGTGTGTTCCCCTGATTGTTTCATATACACAGGACATGTTACCAGGTGAACAGTATAAGTGAGTAGAGTGTGTTCCGCTGATGGTCTAATATACACGGGACATGTTACCAGGTGAACAGTATATGTGAAGTGAGTGTGTTTCCCTGATGGTTTAATATACATGGGACATGTTACCAGGTGAAAAGTATAAGTGAGGAGAGTGTGTTCCCCTCATTGTTGAATACTCACGGGACATGTTACCAGGTGAGCATTATAAGTGAGGAGAGTGTGTTCCCCTGATGGTTTAATATTCACAGGACATGTTACCTGGTGAAGAGTATAAGTGAGGAGAGTGTGTTCCCCTGATGGTTTAATATACACAGGACATGTCACGAGGTGAAAAGTATAAGTGAAGAGAGTGTGTTCCCCTGATTTTTTAATGCACACGGGACATGTTACCAGGTGAACAGCAGAAGTGAGGAGAGTGTGTACCCCTGATGGTTTCATATACATGGGACATGTTAACAGGTGAACAGTATAAGTGAAGAGAGTGTGCTCCACTGATGGTTTAATATACATGGGACATGTTACCAGGTGAACAGTATAAGTGAGGAGAGTGTATTCCCCTGATTGTTTAATACACACGGGTCATGTTACCAGGTGAACAGAATAGTGAGGAGAGTGTTTTCCCCTGATTGTTTAATGCACACGGGACTCGTCACCAGGTGAACAGTATAAGTCAGGAGAGTGTGTTCCGCTGATTGTTTAATACGCACGGGACATGTTCCCAGGTGAACAGTATAAGTGAGGAGAGTGTGTTCCCCTGATGGTTTAATGCACACGGGACATGTTACCAGGTGAACAGTATCAGTGAGGAGAGTGTGTTCCCCTGATTGTTTAATGCGCACGGGACATGTTCCCAGGTGAACAGTATAAGTGAGGAGAGTGTGTTCCCCTGATGGTTTAATGCACACGGGACATGTTACCGGGTGAACAGTATAAGTGAGGAGAGTGTGTTCCCCTGATTGTTTAATACACACGGGACATGTTACCAGGTGAACAGAATAGTGAGGAGAGTGTGTTCCCCTGATTGTTTTATACACACGGGACATGTCACCAGGTGAACAGTATAAGTGAAGAGAGTGTGTTCCCCTGATTGTTTAATGCACATGGGACATGTTACCAGGTGAAATCTATAAGTGAGGGGAGTGAGTTCCCATGATGGTTTAATACACACGGGACATGTTACCAGGTGAACAGAATAAGTGAGGAGAGTGTGTTCCCCTGATTTTTTTATACAAACGGGACATGTTACCAGGTGAACTGTTTAAGTGAGGAGAGTGTGTTCCCCAGATTGTTTTATACACACGGGACATGTCACCAGGTGAACTTTATAAGTGAGGAGAGTGTGTTCCCCAGATTGTTTTATACACACGGGACATGTCACCAGGTGAACAGTATAAGTGAGGATAGTGTGATCCCCTGATTGTTTAATACTCACGGGACATGTCACCAGGTGAGCAGTATAAGTGAGGAGAGTGTGTTCCCCTGATTGTTTAATGCACACGGGACATGTCACCAGGTGAACAGTATAAGTGAGGAGAGTGTGTTCCCCTGATGGTTTAATACACACGGGACATGTTACCAGGTGAACAGTTTAAGTGAGCAGATTGTGTTCCCCTGATGGTTTAATATCCACGGGACATGTTACCAGGTGAACAGTATAAGTGAGGAGAATGTATTACCCTGATGGTTTAATATACACGGGACATGTTACCAGGTGAGCATTGTAAGTGAGGAGAATGTGTTCCCCTGATGGTTTAACATGCACGGGACGTGTCACCAGGTGAAGAGTAGAAGTGAGGAGTTTGTGTTCCCCTGATGGTCTAATATACACGGGACATGTTACCAGGTGAACAGTATATGTGAAGAGAGTGTGTTCCCCTGATGGTTTAATATACATGGGACATGTTACCAGGTGAACAGTATAAGTGAAGAGAGCGTGTTCCCCTGATTGCTTAACATACGTGGGACATGTTACCTGGTGACGAGTATAAGTGAGGAGAGTGTTTTCCCCTCATTGTTTAATATACACGGGACATGTTAGCAGGTGAACAGTATCAGTGAGGAGAGTGTGTTCCCCTGATTGTTTCATATACACAGGACATGTTACCAGGTGAACAGTATAAGTGAGTAGAGTGTGTTCCGCTGATGGTCTAATATACACGGGACATGTTACCAGGTGAACAGTATATGTGAAGTGAGTGTGTTTCCCTGATGGTTTAATATACATGGGACATGTTACCAGGTGAAAAGTATAAGTGAGGAGAGTGTGTTCCCCTCATTGTTGAATACTCACGGGACATGTTACCAGGTGAGCATTATAAGTGAGGAGAGTGTGTTCCCCTGATGGTTTAATATACACAGGACATGATACCAGGTGAACAGTATAAGTGAGGAGAGTGTGTTCCCCTGATGGTATAATATACACGGGACATGTTACCAGCTGAACAGTATAATTGAGGAGAGGGCGTTCCCCTGATGGTTTAATATACACGGGACATGTCACCAGGTGAACAGTATAAGTGAGGATACTGTATTCATCTGATGGTTCAATATACACGGGACATGTTAGCAGTTGAACAGTGTAAGTGAGGAGATTGTGTTACCCTGATTGTTTAATACTCACGGGACATGTTACCAGGTGAGCATTATAAGTGAGGAGAATGCGTTCCCCTGATGGTTTAACAATCACGGGACGTGTCAAAAGGTGAAGAGTAGAAGTGAGGAGAGGGCTTTCCTCTGATGGTTTAATATACAAGGGACATGTTACCAGGTGAACAGTATAAGTGAGGAGAGTGTGTTCCCCTGAAGGTTTAACACGCACAGGACATGTTACCAGGTGAACAGTGTAAGTGAGGAGAGTGTGTTCCCCTGATGGTTTAATATACACGGGACATGTTACCAGGTGAAGAGTATAAGTGAGGATACTTTATTCCCCTGACGGTTCAATATACAAGGGACATGTTATCTGGTGAACAGTATAAGTGAGGACAGTGTGTTCCCCTGATGGTATAATATCTCCGGGACATGTTACCAGCTGAACAGTAGAAGTGAAGAGAGGGCTTTCCCCTGATGGTTTGATATACAAGGGACATGTTACCAGGTGAACTGTATAAGTGAGGAGAATGTGTTCCACTGATGGTTTAATATACACGGGACATGTTAGCTGGTGAACAGTATAAGTGAGGAGAATGTATTCCCCTGATGGTTTAATATACACGGGACATGTGACCAGGTGAACAGTATAAGTGAGGAGAATGCGTTCCCCTGATGGTTTAACATGCACGGGACGTGTCACCAGGTGAAGAGTAGAAGTGAGGAGATTGTGTTTCCCTGATGGTCTAATATACACGGGACATGTTACCAGGTGAACAGTATAAGTGAGGAGAGTGTGTTCCCCTGATGGTTTAATATACACGGGACATGTTACCAGGTGAACAGTATATGTGAAGAGAGTGTGTTCCCCTGATGGTTTAATATACATGGGACATGTTACCAGGTGAACAGTATAAGTGAAGAGAGCGTGTTCCCCTGATTGCTTAATATACGTGGGACATGTTACCTGGTGACGGGTATACGTGAGGAGAGTGAGTTCCCCTCATTGTTTAATATACACGCGACATGTTAGCATGTGAACAGTATAAGTGAGGAGAGTGTGTTCCCGTGATGGTTTAATATACACGGGACAAGTTACCAGGTGAACAGTATAAGTGAGGAGAGTGTGTTCCCGTGATGGTTTAATATACACGGGACAAGTTACCAGGTGAACAGTATAAGTGAGGAGAGTGTGTTCCCGTGATGGTTTAATATACACGGGACAAGTTACCAGGTGAACAGTATAAGTGAGGAGAGTGTGTTCCCCTGATGGTTTAATATACACGGGACATGTTACCAGCTGAACAGTATAAGTGAGGAGAGTGTTTTCCCCTGATTGTTTAATACGCACGGGACATGTTACCAGATGAACAGTATAAGTGAGGAGAGTGTGTTCCCCTGATTGTATAATACACACGGGACATGTCACCAGGAGAACAAATAAGTGAGGAGAGTGTGTTCCCCTGATTGTTTAATGCACACGGGATATGTTACCAGGTGAAATCTATAAGTGAGGAGAGTGAGTTCCCATGATGGTTTAACTTGCACGGGACATGTTACCAGGTGAACAGTATAAGTGAGGAGAGGGTGTTCCACTGATGGTTTAATATACATGGGACATGTCACCAGGTGAACAGTGTAAGTGAGCAGAGTGTGTTCCCCTGATGGTTTAAAATACACGGGACATGTCACCAGGTGAACAGTATAAGTGAGGAGAGTGTGTTCCCCTGATGGTTTAATATTCACAGGACATGTTACCTGGTGAAGAGTATAAGTGAGGAGAGTGTGTTCCCCTGATGGTTTAATATACACAGGACATGTCACGAGGTGAAAAGTATAAGTGAAGAGAGTGTGTTCCCCTGATTTTTTAATGCACACGGGACATGTTACCAGGTGAACAGCAGAAGTGAGGAGAGTGTGTACCCCTGATGGTTTCATATACATGGGACATGTTAACAGGTGAACAGTATAAGTGAAGAGAGTGTGCTCCACTGATGGTTTAATATACATGGGACATGTTACCAGGTGAACAGTATAAGTGAGGAGAGTGTATTCCCCTGATTGTTTAATACACACGGGTCATGTTACCAGGTGAACAGAATAGTGAGGAGAGTGTTTTCCCCTGATTGTTTAATGCACACGGGACACGTCACCAGGTGAACAGTATAAGTCAGGAGAGTGTGTTCCGCTGATTGTATTAATACGCACGGGACATGTTCCCAGGTGAACAGTATAAGTGAGGAGAGTGTGTTCCCCTGATGGTTTAATGCACACGGGACATGTTACCAGGTGAACAGTATAAGTGAGGAGAGTGTGTTCCCCTGATGGTTTAATGCACACGGGACATGTTACCAGGTGAACAGTATCAGTGAGGAGAGTGTGTTCCCCTGATTGTTTAATGCGCACGGGACATGTTCCCAGGTGAACAGTATAAGTGAGGAGAGTGTGTTCCCCTGATGGTTTAATGCACACGGGACATGTTACCGGGTGAACAGTATAAGTGAGGAGAGTGTGTTCCCCTGATTGTTTAATACACACGGGACATGTTACCAGGTGAACAGAATAGTGAGGAGAGTGTGTTCCCCTGATTGTTTTATACACACGGGACATGTCACCAGGTGAACAGTATAAGTGAAGAGAGTGTGTTCCCCTGATTGTTTAATGCACATGGGACATGTTACCAGGTGAAATCTATAAGTGAGGGGAGTGAGTTCCCATGATGGTTTAATACACACGGGACATGTTACCAGGTGAACAGAATAAGTGAGGAGAGTGTGTTCCCCTGATTTTTTTATACAAACGGGACATGTTACCAGGTGAACTGTTTAAGTGAGGAGAGTGTGTTCCCCAGATTGTTTTATACACACGGGACATGTCACCAGGTGAACTTTATAAGTGAGGAGAGTGTGTTCCCCAGATTGTTTTATACACACGGGACATGTCACCAGGTGAACAGTATAACTGAGGATAGTGTGATCCCCTGATTGTTTAATACTCACGGGACATGTCACCAGGTGAGCAGTATAAGTGAGGAGAGTGTGTTCCCCTGATTGTTTAATGCACACGGGACATGTCACCAGGTGAACAGTATAAGTGAGGAGAGTGTGTTCCCCTGATGGTTTAATACACACGGGACATGTTACCAGGTGAACAGTTTAAGTGAGCAGATTGTGTTCCCCTGATGGTTTAATATCCACGGGACATGTTACCAGGTGAACAGTATAAGTGAGGAGAATGTATTACCCTGATGGTTTAATATACACGGGACATGTTACCAGGTGAGCATTGTAAGTGAGGAGAATGTGTTCCCCTGATGGTTTAACATGCACGGGACGTGTCACCAGGTGAAGAGTAGAAGTGAGGAGTTTGTGTTCCCCTGATGGTCTAATATACACGGGACATGTTACCAGGTGAACAGTATATGTGAAGAGAGTGTGTTCCCCTGATGGTTTAATATACATGGGACATGTTACCAGGTGAACAGTATAAGTGAAGAGAGCGTGTTCCCCTGATTGCTTAACATACGTGGGACATGTTACCTGGTGACGAGTATAAGTGAGGAGAGTGTTTTCCCCTCATTGTTTAATATACACGGGACATGTTAGCAGGTGAACAGTATCAGTGAGGAGAGTGTGTTCCCCTGATTGTTTCATATACACAGGACATGTTACCAGGTGAACAGTATAAGTGAGTAGAGTGTGTTCCGCTGATGGTCTAATATACACGGGACATGTTACCAGGTGAACAGTATATGTGAAGTGAGTGTGTTTCCCTGATGGTTTAATATACATGGGACATGTTACCAGGTGAAAAGTATAAGTGAGGAGAGTGTGTTCCCCTCATTGTTGAATACTCACGGGACATGTTACCAGGTGAGCATTATAAGTGAGGAGAGTGTGTTCCCCTGATGGTTTAATATACACAGGACATGATACCAGGTGAACAGTATAAGTGAGGAGAGTGTGTTCCCCTGATGGTATAATATACACGGGACATGTTACCAGCTGAACAGTATAATTGAGGAGAGGGCTTTCCCCTGATGGTTTAATATACACGGGACATGTCACCAGGTGAACAGTATAAGTGAGGATACTGTATTCCCCTGATGGTTCAATATACACGGGACATGTTAGCAGTTGAACAGTGTAAGTGAGGAGATTGTGTTACCCTGATTGTTTAATACTCACGGGACATGTTACCAGGTGAGCATTATAAGTGAGGAGAATGCGTTCCCCTGATGGTTTAACAATCACGGGACGTGTCAAAAGGTGAAGAGTAGAAGTGAGGAGAGGGCTTTCCTCTGATGGTTTAATATACAAGGGACATGTTACCAGGTGAACAGTATAAGTGAGGAGAGTGTGTTCCCCTGAAGGTTTAACACGCACAGGACATGTTACCAGGTGAACAGTGTAAGTGAGGAGAGTGTGTTCCCCTGATGGTTTAATATACACGGGACATGTTACCAGGTGAAGAGTATAAGTGAGGATACTTTATTCCCCTGACGGTTCAATATACAAGGGACATGTTATCTGGTGAACAGTATAAGTGAGGACAGTGTGTTCCCCTGATGGTATAATATCTCCGGGACATGTTACCAGCTGAACAGTAGAAGTGAAGAGAGGGCTTTCCCCTGATGGTTTGATATACAAGGGACATGTTACCAGGTGAACTGTATAAGTGAGGAGAATGTGTTCCACTGATGGTTTAATATACACGGGACATGTTAGCTGGTGAACAGTATAAGTGAGGAGAATGTATTCCCCTGATGGTTTAATATACACGGGACATGTGACCAGGTGAACAGTATAAGTGAGGAGAATGCGTTCCCCTGATGGTTTAACATGCACGGGACGTGTCACCAGGTGAAGAGTAGAAGTGAGGAGATTGTGTTCCCCTGATGGTCTAATATACACGGGACATGTTACCAGGTGAACAGTATAAGTGAGGAGAGTGTGTTCCCCTGATGGTTTAATATACACGGGACATGTTACCAGGTGAACAGTATATGTGAAGAGAGTGTGTTCCCCTGATGGTTTAATATACATGGGACATGTTACCAGGTGAACAGTATAAGTGAAGAGAGCGTGTTCCCCTGATTGCTTAATATACGTGGGACATGTTACCTGGTGACGGGTATACGTGAGGAGAGTGAGTTCCCCTCATTGTTTAATATACACGCGACATGTTAGCATGTGAACAGTATAAGTGAGGAGAGTGTGTTCCCGTGATGGTTTAATATACACGGGACAAGTTACCAGGTGAACAGTATAAGTGAGGAGAGTGTGTTCCCGTGATGGTTTAATATAACCGGGACAAGTTACCAGTTGAACAGTATAAGTGAGGAGAGTGTGTTCCCGTGATGGTTTAATATACACGGGACAAGTTACCAGGTGAACAGTATAAGTGAGGAGAGTGTGTTCCCCTGATGGTTTAATATACACGGGACATGTTACCAGCTGAACAGTATAAGTGAGGAGAGGGTTTTTCCCCTGATGGTTTAATATACACGGGACAAGTTACCAGGTGAACAGTATAAGTGAGGAGAGTGTGTTCCCCTGATGGTTTAATAAACACGGGACATGTTACCAGGTGAACAGTATAAGTGAGGAGAGTGTGTTCCCCTGATGGTTAAATATACACGGGACATGTTGCCAGGTGAACAGTATAAGTGAGGAGAGTGTGTTCCCCTGATGGTTAAATATACACGGGACATGTTGCCAGGTGAACAATATAAGTGAGGGGAGTTTGTTCCCCTGATGGTTTAAAATACACGGGACATGCTACCAGGTGAACAGTATAAGTGAGGAGAGTGTGTTCCCCTGATGGTTCAATATACACGGGACAAATTAGCAGGTGAACAGTATAAGTGAGGAGAGTGTGTTCCCCTGATGGTTTAATATACACGGGACATGTTACAACGTGAACAGTATAAGTGAGGAGAATGTGTTCCCCTGATGGTTTAATATACACGGGACATGTTACCAGGTGAAAAGTATAAGTGAGGAGAGTGTGTTCCCCTGATGGTTTAATATACACGGGACATGTTACAATGTGAACTGTATAAGTGAGGAGAGTGTGTTCCCCTGATGGTTAATATACACGGGACATATTACCAGGTGAACAGTATAAGTGAGGAGAGGGCTTTCCCCTGATGGTTTAATATACACGGGACATATTACCAGGTGAACAGTATAAGTGAGGACAGGGCTTTCCCCTGATGGTTGAATATACACGGGACATGTTACCAGGTGAACAGTATAAGAGAGGAGAGTGTGTTCCCCTGATGGTTTAACACGCACAGGACATGCCACCAGGTGAACAGTATAAGTGAGGAGAGTGCTTTCCCGTGATGTTTTAATATACACGGGACATGTTACCAGCTGAACAGTATAAGTGAGGAGAGAGCTTTCCTCTGATGGTTTAATATACAAGGGACATGTTACCAGGTGAACAGTATAAGTGAGGAGAGTGTGTTCCCCTGATGGTTTAACACGCACAGGACATGTTACCAGGTGAACAGTGTAAGTTAGGAGAGTGTGTTTCCCTGATGGTTTAATATACACGTGACATGTTACCAGGTGAAGAGCATAAGTGAGGACAGTGTGTTCCCCTGATGGTTTAATATACACGGGACATGTTACCAGCTGAACAGTATAAGTGAGGAGAGGGCTTTCCCCTGATGGTTTAATATACAAGGGACATGTTACCAGGTGAACTGTATAAGTGAGGAGAATGTGTTCCACTGATGGTTTAATATACACGGGACATGTTAGCTGGTGAACAGTATAAGTGAGGAGAATGTATTCCCCTGATGGTTTAATATACACGGGACATGTTACAAGGTGAACAGTATAAGTGAGGACAGTGAGTTCCCCTGATGGTTTAATACACACGGGACATGTTACCAGGTGAACAGTATATGTGAAGAGAGTGTGTTCCCCTGATGGTTTAATATACATGGGACATGTTACCAGGTGAACAGTATAA